>NC_085869.1:3999743-4031771 GCF_034702125.1 Engraulis encrasicolus | reverse complement strand
AGACACACTCACACACACACCCACACACACACACACGGTTTCCCTTCAGATGCTCTCTCACCCGCCTCACTACTTGTCTCTGTGTTCACAATGCTTCGTATATACGTCCCCAAACCTCTTTGAACTGTTGCTTTTTATTATTTTCTTCGTAAATGTCACCCTCAATACTTAAATAATGTTTCAACAGGCGCTTCCATTCAAAAAGTTACGCAGCTACAGGGTTCTTCCAATGTTTTAAAGACAATGATAGGTTTGAACAAGTTCATCAGCAGTATGATGGCTGGTTGTGAATCCAGACAGAGCAGGGCTTCAGCTTGGGTCAGCTTTATTGGGAGGATGATGTCAGGTAGCCATTACCTGGTTCTCACACAGATGCACAAGCTCACAAAGTGTAACGAAGATGCACGAAGCACTAAGGGTCTGCGAGAGAGCCAGGCTAAGGTAGCCAGGCCGTGCCATCCTAATGACGCAACAGCTTCAGAGTCGCTACTAGTCCGGTCAAGAGCAATGGAAGTACTTTGTGAGTTCCCGCAAATACGGGAACTCCTCCCACTTTGTTGGGAAGCAAAAAAGCATTAGCAAACCAAAGGAGGACATTTGGGAAATGCCGTTTGGGAAATGATCATTGTTATGCCCTTGGTCAGACCATGTCGCGAAAAGATTTGAAAGTCGATGATAATCAGGCTAGACGTCAGGGGGATCTGTGATTGGAGGATAGTTGGGTGATGAAAGAGTCTGCACCATAGAGGTAGAAAATAACACTAGAGGTGACCCCGCCCCCCTTTTTACAGCAATCTGTAGCGGCCATTATCTGTAGGTAGATCAGAGAAATGGAAATTAACGGAGAACGAGGCTCACCTCTGTCAAAAATGGCTTAATCATGTGAAAATGTCCATCAACACACTATACAAGGACAATAGTTGAAGTGTGTTGCTAACTATGTTCATAAAATATAATATTTTTTTCAAATGTCTTTTATCGACTCATATGATTTAAGTAGATATTTAGCCTGCCATTTCAAATCTGGTCTTTGATTAATGTGTTACTTCATATTCACACAGTTTTAGTCATTTTTTGACAGGGGTGGGCGTGTTCTCCATTGACTTGCATTGCCTGAAGGTACCTACACTACCTACGGAAGTTGGGAAGCTCCATCTGCCATTTCCCAGTGCTGTCGCAAATTGCTGTGTCCTCTCTAGTGTTATTTTCTACCTCTATGGTGTGCACCTAAACGTGGCTTTGCCGAACTCAATACCTCAACAGGTTACTGGACCCTTCGTCGGCAACTAGGCCACTTCATGACACTTTAGCTTCTATGTACCGGTAAATAAGATGATGGAGTGTCACATTTCATTTCAAGCTGATTTCAGTGACTGCAAGAAGGTTTACACTGTCTTTGGGACTACAGACTCCAAAAAAGAGATGGTCATAATGTAGAAATGTGATATTATTTTCTTTGCAGAAAAAAAACACTGTTAGTGTCATTAACAATCTCCTGTACAAATGTCATTAAACATCTCCTTGCACAAATGTCTTCTGTGAACTAGCATCCCTCATAAATGCCCTGATGACTGGTTACTCTGTACAAGCACAAGCACACACACACACACACACACACACACACACACACACACACACACACACACACACACACACACACACACACACACACACACACACACACACACACACACACACACACACACACACACACACTTTCCTCTGGGATCAATACATGTTTATCTATAAATGTGTGTAGGCCTACTAGGTTTAATGTCCTACATATCAGTCAGCTGCGGAGTATGTATGTGATGTCCCCATAATTAATTGCTGATTATCTAGTGCCACCTTGTGGCAGCTGAGGGTGTCGTTGAGAATAAACTGTAAAAGTAGAGGGTGAACTGCAGCCTACTGACTGCAGCCTAACCTGCAGCCTCCGTTGAATTCAAATATTATAAAACTAACGAAATATTGAAAAAATACAGACCTTATACTAGTCATGTGACTAACCTGATATATACCTGATATCGCTATATTTGTAATGTAGGCCTAATCAGTTGGTACATAAGGCCCTGTAGGAAATTTGCCCGCGTTCGTGTCGTGGCAGCGGCCGACTGCAGCTTCTATATGCTCCGCGCAAACACAGACAGACACACGCTCACAAAACCGAAACTAAGCCTACTACCATATTGAGGAGCTGGACTGTGGAGTGTTGATGGATGTGAATCTCCGGCTGGGACGTTCGAAGAAAAAAAACCTTCCCTGGGAGACGTGCGTGCGTCTCGAGACATGACGCAGCACTCCATCACCGGTTGGCAACAGTTGGGGCAGACGCACTAGTAGGAGAGTGTACACGAGGAAAGAGATAAGTCTACAGTAAATAATCAAATAATACAGTAGTGATTCAAGATTCTGAGTTTACTGTAGGCTAGACTAAACCCTGATAACTACAGCATGTTTGTTATGACATAGAGGCAGGAGATTTACCATGGCGCTGTGGATATTAGAATTCTTATTGCACGCCGTTTCTTTCATCTGCGGGCTGGTCTCTTCTGCTTTGGTGGCGAGTGTCCAGGTAAGCAAGTATTTTCAGTGATTGGCTATACCTACGATATTCTATTGGACTTTCAAAGTCCGTGTAGATTTTGCCCCCCAGCTCACTGAGGTAACGCGGCATAGCAGAATAGTGTCGGAAACGAAACTTGTGATGGACAGTCAGAGCTCTTAATAAAGATTATATATGGCTCTGGGCACAGTATTGGTCAGAGGGGGCAGAGGTGATTAGTGCACATTAGTTTAATTGTTTCATGAACAAAATACAGTGTGGCTTTGAGGTGATAATACGTGCTATCAACTTCAGTTCAGCAACATCAGCCACAGAAAACAGGCGCGCACGTTCACGTGCACACCCAATCAAAAGTTTCACATTATCAAATCGCTCATTGTATGTAGCGTGTGCATGAGCCTATTTCTTATAGCTTACGTGAAACTTGGGGAAGTGGGCCTATTAGACGAGGCATGTTTGTTCTAAGCGCACGGCCAAGGCTGCAACATCCTTGCAACAACAGTAGCGCCCCGCCTTCAAATCAGCGCGCAGCTCGAATCTGTAACGAGTTCTGTTAACCTAGAAACGAAACCTAAGAAGCGAAAATTACAGAGTGCAATACCTGCGCTGAATATACTAGGCTACTGGTGTTTGACAAGTATTATAGCCTATTGGGCTCAAGCAATGAAAAGAGACAGGGAAGTCCGAATACGCATAAAATCCGTTTCTTTTTGCTGAACTAGTCGTACTGTTGTGGTGCCGTAAGTCCCAAGAGATGCTGCTGTATAGGAGAAATTTGTCGAATTTGTCTCTTGTTCACTCACTAATTTACGCACAGTTTGTAAACACATTTGAATTATTTAAATTTGAACTCAATATTTCAAATAATGCGCGCGCACACAGATTTGCGTTCTCAGTAGGCCTATTGAATGTATTGAGGGAAGGGGAGGGCTTTCAGATGTCTTTGTCTTGGGCCTGACCAAAGCTGTCAGCGTCCCTGCACACACACACACACACACACACACACACACACACACACACACACACACACACACACACACACACACACACACACACACACACACACACACACACACACACACACACACACACACACACACACACATAAAACCTCCCTCCCTCCCTTCTTCTGGCTGCTATGTGTGTGTAGGCTAGGTCAGCGGTGCAAACTCTGCAGGCAACATGCAGCCCACTGAGCCATTTCATGTGGCCCGCAGACAGAAGACAATTTCTTAAAATGCCTCCCTAAAACAGGGGGCTTGTGCCAGTGGTGTAGTCTACGTAGAACGCAGGTATACGGAGTATACCCACTTCTACATTTGGCTTCAGTATACTCACTTAAAATTGATTGATCCATTATTTACAATAGCATAACTATATACAGTATACCCACTTCAAAAAAATGCTTGAATACACAGTATACCCACTTCAAAAAAGTAGATTACACCACTGGCTTGTGAACTTAATTAACCAAGTGCCCAGGCTACATCTAAATACTTTTCATTACAATGTGCAAATGACATAGCTGACAAGTTACGTCAGTGTACACCAGGGGTTCCCAAACTTTTTTCCCTGCACACCCCCTTGTACATTTCAATGTGGTTCGCGCACGCCCTGAGCGAATATTTTGGTTTGCTGATGGCCACGCAATTATGGATTCACTGCTCATTCACTGTACATTATGCACAGTCGTTTTGGGGAATCATCTTTTCCAATAGTCTTGGAATTCAGCTACACTTCAGATGGACCCTTCCAGCATATAATGCACCATACTATTAAAAACTACTTAATGTTCATTAATGCTAGATAGGCCTACAAACTCAATTAATGCTAGATACAAACTCACATATCCACCATTGCTCTATTCAGCTCGCGCACCCTCTTATGGCAGGCCGCGCACCCCCAGGGGTGCAGGCACCCCAGTTTGGGAAACCCTGGTGGACACTATTGCCTATCATTAACATTGGCAAAATAATTGCCCTCCCCTGGTGTAGATGCATAACCATGTTGTGTGTGTGAGTGTGTAGGTGCGTAACCATGTTGTGTGTGTGTGTGTGTGTGTGTAGGCGCGTAACCATGGTGTGTGTGTCTGTGTGTGTGTGTGTGTGTGTGTGTGTAGGCGCGTAACCATGCTGTATGTGTGTGTGTGTGTGTAGGCGCGTAACCATGGTGTGTGTCTGCTGTATGTGTGTGTGTGTGTGTAGGCGCGTAACCATGTTTTGTGTGTGTGTGTGTGTGTGTGTGTGTGTTCGTGTGTAGGCGCGTAACCATGTTGTGTGTGTGTGTGTGTGTGTGTGTGTGTGTGTGTGTGTGTAGGCGCATAACCATGGTGTGTGTGTGTGTGTGTGTTCGTGTGTAGGCGCGTAACCATGGTGTGTGTGTGTGTGTGTGTGTGTGTGTGTGTGTGTGTGTGTGTGTGTGTGTGTGTGTGTGTGTGTGTGTGTGTGTGTGTGTAAGCGCGTAACCATGGTGTGTGTGTGTAAGGTAAGGTAAGGTAAGGTAACTTTATTTGTACCCGAAGGTAGATTTGGTTGCAGGCAAAAGTAGCAAAAAGACTAGAAGCATTTCCAGAAAAAGGCTCTTTATAAGGGTGTTAGAAGCTTTTTTTAGTAAAAGTTGGAAACCTAGTTTTCTAAGAAAATTAGAGTACCCTGAATTCAGCTAGCCTGGTTCCCAAGCTGAATTTTGAGTTTTTGACCATGAAATGGGCAAAAAACAAAATGGCCGCCGAAATTCTTGATTTTGGGCAGAATACGTTAGAAAGTATCACTTCTCCATGGAAATAAATGTGCAATGCTCACATATTTGCATTTAAGATGTATTCCTACACTTACACAAAGGCAAAATGTCATGGCAAAAAGATAAAAATTACTATAATTATGCCTTTTTATAATGTGATATCCTCGTGAACTGGCATTCAATAGCAATAGCCTCCGTAAAGCACATTATCATACACAATTGTCATTCAATAAGATTTGGAAAGAAAGAGAGAGAGAAAGAAGATAGTATTATCTAAAAAACTAAATATTGGAACATGAATATTTCCCCGGTTCTTTGAAGGAGATGAGTGAGCCATCTCTATGGGAGCACACTCTCAGCTGTACGATTAGCTGAAGACCTTTGCAATCACGGCAAAGGTCCAATCAACTGCGTCGTGGGCGGGATGTCCACTTTCTCAAAACCGAAAATAAGCCACTTTGATGCCAAACCTCTCTTCGGCTGTCGGCAACGAGGGTGTCTTGAGAGATGGCTCACTCATCTCCTTCAGAGAACCGGGGACATATTCATGTCCTAATGTTCTCTTTCAGTCAAATCGTTCACATATCTATGGGAGAGTTACAATCACTCCCGATTGCTGGTCCAAACTAGGCAGAACTCCAAGAGCCTCCTGTAAGGATAGCGTTCCTATCACCCTACAGACAATCAGTAGTCGTGCCCAGAACCCTATGTTCCTGTGGCAATGTGGTCACATCTAGCCGGTAGAACCGGACAAAGGTGGCGGGGTTGGCCCAACCAGCTGCTCTGCACACGTCTGAAACTGCTGCACCCTTGAAGAGAGGACAAGATGTAGAGACCGCACTGGTAAAGTGAGCCCTAATCTGAGCCAGAGGTTGGCGACCCTTGGACTCATATGCCAGGGCAATGGTTTGAACTAACCATTTGGAGACCTCTATTTTAAAACTGTGAGCCCTGTAGAGGGCTTGATGAAGCACACAAACAGCTGCTCAGTGTTCCTAAAAGAGTGAGTCCTGTTCATATACATGCGTAAAGCGTGCACAGGGCACAAGTTGTGTTGTCCCCTCTCTTCCACGGATCTGAAAGGTGGTGTGCAAAAGCAGTTTGGAGAGACCCCTCTTGGAGGGGCTCGAAAGGGGCCCCACACATAGCCTCCAGTACTAGAGAGATATCCCAGGTGACGTAGCACGGGGCGTAAGTATCTAGTGGATGGGCACTCAGAGTGTTGGAACTGAATCCTACATGGCACAATGAAATCGCTGCAAAGTAGACTTAAAGGGACAGTTTGGTCAATTTCAACATGCAGTTGTATTGCTCACGCTACCCTTGACTTGTCAGTACCTGGTGATGCCACATTTTTCGGCAAAGCCCTTTCCGAGATATGAGCAATTCTAATGGGGGCAGCGTTTGTTTACATTTTTAAAAAATGAAACATAGGCCAACTCCAAATATTTTCCCAAAAGGTACTGCTGTTTGCTAGTTGTCTGCTGATGTTTTATAACCTTTTGGATGTTTTTGGGAATAAATAAAAATGTTTTTCTGAAATGTAAACAAAGAGCTGCCCCCATTACAATGACCAGGATCTCGGAAACGGCTGAAGAACAAGAAAAAAAATCTCAGGCACTTACAAGTCCAGGGCAGTGTGAGCATTACAACTGCATGTTGAAATTGACCAAACTGTCCCTTTAAATGGTAAAGCATTGTCTCCCCCCAATAAGTCTTGTAGAAAGGACAACACCATCGGTACTGAACACTGAGAAGTTGTCTTGTCGCGTTGGTCACAGTAGCGTTCGAAGACAGACCACTTCAGGTTATACAGTGTCCCAGTAGATTGGGCCCTGGCCCCTTGAATTGTCCTGATAACGTTATCCAGAAAACCGGTTAGGTTAAAATGTTCCCTTGCCAGACTCATAGGGGCAGGTGGCCCCTGGGCTGGGGGATGTCCTCCTGGTCCGGTGCCAGACTCGAACCTGCAGGAGAGAGGAAAGTAGCAGGAGGGGCCGAAGCCCCTACGCTCTCAGCTGAGGCCCCTGAGCCCCGTGGGTTAAGGTTGGACAAACCCTGAGAAATCTCGCCTCCTTGCAGGAGGGGAAAAAGGGAGGCGTCAGACGAAGGCGCTCGTGGTGTATTATACAGGACTTTTGGAGTCTACAAACGCGCCATGAATGGTGACGGGGTGCGCTTTTGTGCCAAGCGCTTTTGTGCCAAGCGCAATGGCCTGCGGTGATGGCCAAGGGGCTCCAAGGCAGCTGCTCGAGCTGGGGAAGCCACATCAGCCACTAGGGTGGTGGTCAGTCCCTGCTGTATGAGATTCTCTGTGGTGGCAGGGAGTTGGGATAAAAAGTCGTCCACCTTAGGCGGGAGATCGAAGCACTTTGCCAGGGGCGAGTCAGAGTCTGACTCCACTGAAATGCGTTGCCAGTAGTCGACCGTAGTCAAGAGAACAAAGAGACAGAGCAGGCTAGAACTAGTCAAGCTCTCGTAACTCGTGTCGTTCAGGGTACTCGTGACCTCAGTCAGGAGATGTGAGTCCAAGGAACTGGGTACGCACAAATGTGTGTAAAGAACTTTTACTCCGTATTGTTTCTAATCTGCGGTGAGTAGGTTCCGTCATTGTGAAGTTTCTTGCTGCCATGGAGGACACTGTACATTCCATATGTTTGATCTGCAATGTGTGATCTCAGGTTAAAAGAGAGTGTCCACCTACACAAAGCTGAGGCTGTCTCTGTGATCGCAATGATGCTCTTTTATTGCCTGTGACATTTACCCACTTCATAGCCTGATCAGAATCTGGCTAAACTTGTATGTTCCTGTCCAAAATGTGAAGATATGACAATGCATTTGTATTCAAAGTATCAAAATGTGCAAAACGTGTGCAGTAGCGCATAGTAGGACTATTGGCAAATACAACGCAGCAGTCTGTTGTTCCTTTGATGACAGTGACTGATTGAACACTGACCAAGAAGTCTTCATGTCTAAGTGTTGACAGTGCAAGAAGAAAGCTGGATCCGTGGCCTTTGCTTGTTTAGCATACTTATGCTCCTCTCCAGATTTTCCAAAGCATGATTCAGCAATGGGTGCTGAAAAGTTGGTTTGAATGTCCTAGGAGTAATCCTGAGAGGATGTAGTTCCATCAGGGCATTTGGCACATTTAATGTAGGGCCTATGTCTAGTGGACACCTCATATCTTTAACAGAATCATCAATTGGTTGGCCTCTCTGCCATGCTGCCATTTGTGTTGCATGGGAAGTATTCTTCCCATCAAGTGTTTCATCCAGGATGTCAATGTTATCACATGTGTAGTGGATGAATTTATCTGCCACAATGTTTGTTGGAATAATGGCACCACTCTCTTGGTTCAGTGTTTTACAGTGCTCTCAGCTAAGGAGGATCTGGACTTGGAGGACCTGGTTGTAACTCAGACAATGACCTGCCAGGTTGAATTGTCGTATTAGGTCTTTTACCCAATAGCTTGATGAAGAGTACAAGCAAGACCGACATGTTTCCATAAGTCCATTTTTTGCCATCACTGACACAATAAACAAGGACTTAAGCCTCATTCAGAACTGTACTTTTAGCAAGTTTTTCCTTGCTACCAATTCCATCATCTTCAAGAGATGTCTGGCCACTAACAATCAGGCTGAGTAGCATGTATAGACTATCTCAAATGTATGCAATAGTATCTTATAAAATATGTAAAATATGTCTGAACATTTTTCAAAATGACACAAAATAACTTATGTTATATGTAATATCATGGTGTCATCTAGCGATTTCTGGACAGTTTTCAGAGAGCTAATAGCAACTTTAAGGGATTTTTTGGAAACACTAAATACTGCACATTATGCTAAGTATTTCTAAAATACTTATATCAATTTTCTTAACCATATAAACACACATAGGCTACAAATATCTTATTAGAAAAGCTAAATATTTGAAACGTTTAGGCTAACACCTACAATATTAGCATTATTAGCATTCTAGAAGCTACTTTATACTTTTTAAAATCCTCTATAGTAGATACATTCATCAAGAAACATTATTGGGACACTAAATGTTAGAAAAGAGCATTTATTTCCAAGTAGAGCAATACTTGGTAAAAATGCTCTGTCAAAAAAAGCGTATTTTGGCAGCCATTTTGTTTTTCAAATTTAACTGTCAAAACCTCAAAATCCAGCTTGGGAACCAGTCTAGTTGAATTCAGCACACTTAAATTATGTTAAGTACATAAGTTCCCAACTTTTACTAAAAAATGCTTCTAACATTCACAAATATGAAAAATGTGTCTAGACTATTACACAGACAACAAAGTACTGACACACAAAAAACTTGCACCAACAGCCCAATACTAATGACAGTGACAAAGGACAATAACAAAACAAAACAAGGACAACAAAAACAAAAACATGACAGACAGCAGACAAGAGCTCCAAACCAGGACATGAAGAAGAATAATAAACAATAAATATATAAATATGTATATAAAAACAGGGGAAAACCTTAAAATGTTGCACTCATGCACTCATGTGCTATTCAGTGTTTTACAGTTTTTCTCGATTGCCTCCACACAAGTTCTGGTACTTCACACACAATTCTCGGGACATCTCACCCATTTCCTAACTCCCCTAACCAATGTCACTGAACACTAAACACAATTCCTACTTAACACTCAAATTCCAGTTTTAAAATACACTCTTTTCACACCATTACACACAATTCTCTGGATTACACTCAATTTTCATAAAGAAAAACACTGGGTTTCTCATGGAACACACTACAATCAACTGCCATACTATTTTCACTTCCTCATCACATGGGCAAACTCTCTTCATACCGGTTTACAATCTGAAATCATCACCCCATAAGGACACACATTGCATGCCATATTGATGAAAAATGAGTGGATGCAAGGAGAAAACACATTTGTTTAGTTTTTGAACTAAAAAATATGTTATACAAGACATCACTTTCATGTGGTTACCCAATATTTTACAATAAATTAGTGCAATTTTTTAAATGTCAGAAAAATATGTAAAATATATACACATCTGTGTACTCCGAGTCTAAAAACAATATTTCAGTATTTTACAACAGAAAAATACCCTCTTTAGTAAGTAGAACAAATGAGTTTCTACTGTGTTTCAAGTTGAGTATACAGTCGGTCCCCCTACAATGCACACCCTTTACCGAGGTAATGCCACGTCCTCCACCTCGGTACGTACCGGGCCTAGCTGCAGTGTACCCAAACAACCGCCGGGTGGCACTTGGGAGCGCTTGCTGTACGCTTTACCACGTGGTAGTCTCTCTCTCTCTCTCTCTCTCTCTCTCTCTCTCTCTCTCTCTCTCTCTCTCTCTCTCTCTCTCTCTCTCTCTCTCTCTCTCTCTCACACACACACACACTTTCTCTTGCATACACACAATACACATTCAAGCGCAAATGGGTAGGCAACATTTATTACCATATGGAATATTTTAGACGATGTTGACGGCATATTAATTATGCTCATATTCACCCGCACGCACCGATTCAGCGGATAACAACATGCCTATAAATTGTGTGAGAACACCTCCAGGAAGTAGGAAGAGTCATAAAAAGAATAGCCTAAATAACGTAATGAATTTTCTTTTTTTTTTTTTAAATGATGATCGGATGAATTGCCATTAATGTGCAAGCTCTGACAAAATGTAAACTGAGTGTAGCCAGAAGCCATACCGATTCTCGCATCGCAAGATTTGAAACGTCTAATATTGCAACTTCAGACTTGTTTTCTTGTTTACTGAGAGTGCAATACACCTCACCGCAGTAACCTAACAGCGCTTCGTTTGAGCGTGTAAGCGTTGGCTATTTATCTCACATCGCCAACAGCTGGGGCGATAACCTAACCTACACTTCCCTAATGAATTTAATGTTGTCACATTGGCAAAAATTAGCAAGCGACTGATATTGCTGTTTTCGTGCTCAAATTAAGTGTAACCAACTGTCGGGTTATGTGTCGCAGGTGAGAAAGTGCACATTTTTCCAGCGACACCTCTCCTTGTTACCAAATACCCTGGAGAGTATAGGCTACTGTATACCACAAATACGCCAAGACACAAATATTGAGTTTTAAAATAATATTTATTAACTAACAGAAATCTAAAAGAGTCCCGGGGCACCCCAAATGTATACAAGTCCGAAATTCCAAACCCAGTCCCATGTCCATTTCCTTGGAGATCCCCCCCACAGTCATCAGTTCCGAAGGAGGCGGAGGAGCGGTGGCCAGGTGTCCATCCATTGCGAGGCTGGGGAGACAGGAAGAGCTTGGTGACAGTAGGCTTGATTCCATAGGCAGTCCAAATGACACTCACTTCCATAATTAAGTAGGCTACGCAGGTAATCGCTGCACTTATTCCACGTGATTTACAACACTGCACTCGCTAGTACATTAGGGGTGAAGTTACACAGCACTCGCACACAGCACGGCTCACTGCAAACAATGTGTGCTGCGATTCACCTGGGTAGGCCAGCGGTGTTAAAAGTGAGTCCAAGTACAACTGGATTTGGAGAGAGAGAGAGAGAGAGAGAGAGGGGAAATATATGCTGGGAAATATATGCAATGTAATCTCATAATCATGGAGTTCCTCATGCGATTTCATCTGGGTCAGTCAGAAATGCATGCACCCTGCGCACCGGGAAGTGTGTTTTTTCAAACAAGAAAACTGGTTCATCATATGCATGGCTTAAACTGACTTTAATGTTTGCCAACGTGCTATAGTTTTCCTCTCATAGCACCTGGCGACTGTGACCACAGTTAGATGACCTCGCGCGCGTAAACCCATTAAAATATAGCCTAGCCTTCTGTGGCTATTCAGAGCAATATGAACCAATCAGGTCGGCGTTGCTATTAAGCAAAATACATCCCTGATGTCTACTTAACTAAAATAAGATGCATTTGTCTAATATTTGGAGACATCGCCTTGCTCTTTCTGCGGGGAATTAAGCGCCTCTCTCCCTCGCTCTCTCTCTCTCCCTCCCTCTCTCGCCCACACACACACACACACACACACACACACACACACACACACACACACACACACACACACACACACACACAAACACACTGTTTGGAGAGGACGCATTTAAACTGTTGCAGTTTAGGCAGTAGGGGAGAGCAGGGACTAATGAAACACGGGACGAATGAAACACTGCGATTTACTCGAAAACTTGAACATATCCGAAAGTATGAAAAGTCAAAGTTGTCAGGTTTACAGGCAAAGGGGATTTAAGTGTCAGTAGACACTGTCGGGACGAATGAAACACCCGTTTCATCCGTCCCTCTCGCCCATTGACTTAAAGCAGGATCAAAATATAACAGCCGACTCCTCTGTTTGAATTAGTGCAGCCTTACAGGGAAGACGTTAATTTGGCATAGGTCAACTGCAAGAGACTACTAATTTGTGACTTGACGTGATGTGTGAATAATTAGGCTACGATATGCAACAGGCATATTTAGCCGCACTCAGTCATTCATTGGGTGAATGTCCCGACCCTGTGTATCCGCGTGCATGCATGGGGTGGGGAAAAATACATCAAGCGTGCCATCACCACCCATCCCCCCCGGACCCACGAAACCCACTGAAGATCCAAGCAATTGTAGTCTGTCAGTATTTTAGTGTGTGCCCAGGTAGTTGAATTCCTGGCATGGCCTGGTTATCTCAATAGTGCCAAGAAGATGTTTGCCCTCAGGCTAGTCTGTTCATAAAGCGCATGTTCGGTTTGCTGTAATAGGCTACGATCAGTAAGCCTCAACTTGTCTGTCGTGTCTTTTCCTTCTTTCGATATTTTGTAAAATAGGCCCACGTTAAAGCCTAAATACGATAATAGGCCTAAATAAGGCTAATAAAGTAAGCTAAATAAGTCAGGCCTAAATAAAGTTGTTTTAGCCTATGAACTCAGGCAATGCAGAAATTTGCGGAGGGATTTTGGATATCTTGGCCTAATAGGCTACCGATGGCTTTATGAACTTCATGACTGGGCTACAAGATAGTCTTGACTTGTAGACCACCAACATCTGATGCTGAAGTGGGGGAGGGTGGTTTTTTCACTTCAAATGTTCCCCGACACAGACACACACACACACACACACACACACACAGAGATACGCGCTAATCGCTCTCTCCCCGTCTCTCCCTCTCTTTCTCATTGTTGCTATACGTGCATCTGGATAGACATAGGCAGTGTGGTCACCCAGCACATTTTCATAGAAATGCTGTGTTTTTTTAATGAAATCTTTATTCAGTTATTTGTGAACAGTCTCTGTGTTTCTCTTTCGATGTTGCGTCACCGTGGACAAGTGTCTGCTCGAAAACTTAATGCAAAGCGGCTAAAATTTTCAGAACGTGTTGAACTTTTCAGAACATGAATGTTTGTCTGTGGGGGAGGGGGTGGGTTACAGCAGGGACTGCACAGCCTTTTGTGACATGTCGTGGCGCGACAGGTTATCCAGCCTCCGAAGGAGTCATAGTTCCCCAGTCATACTGTTGGTTCGCATCTCCACCGAAGCAACGGAATTTGCAGTCCTAATCACAGATGATTAGCCACACCTGGTGTAACAGATGTCTTGTCATGTGTGCATCACATCCCCAGTTAACCGGAATCCCGTCGATTGCGCACAACAGCGCATTGAAAGGATGAAATGTTCACAAGCACCAATACAAAAAAACGTCTTCAACCTATTAGTCCGTAGGCTATCCTGAGGATATCCGTTCCTGACTTGAATAGGTAGTGCAGAAATAATTAACATAATAATTATTATTATTATTATTATTATTATTATTAATAATAATAATATTATCACTTAGCCTATAGTATAAGTTAGGAGCGGAATTGAGACGGTGAATGCAGGACAGAATAATGAAAACAAAACACCATCGACTGGCGGTCTTGTTTAGGGATCACGCTTGTGTTATTATCAAATAGGCCTACCCAATGTTACGTGCAACGCGCAATTGGCTGACTCTTTCCACTTGTAGCCTAAAACTGAGGGAGGGATCAACGTACAATGAGCTACACTGAAGCAGATTACTCTGCTTCGCAAAAAAAAAAAAACAGTGCACCAATAATACCCCCGTCTTCAACCTACTATTTAGGCTACCAGATATATAGGCTAGTAATGGTATTAAGTTGTGCTACCTTGTTTTTTTGTGGTAACGACAGTGTAGATCAGGTTAATAGCCTGCAATAGGGGAAGCGGCATGCGCCAGTTTTAAAGACGGAATGTCGTCGACAAATGTAAAATCACCTCTCTCATGCTGACATGACGGGGCACTACTTCATTAGGCTACAATGTTGTTCATGTCTGTTTGACTCACACTATACGAGTGGTTCAATTTGTGTTTGTGTGCTCATCGCACAAATGAGACAGACAGGCTTGCTTGATAGGGCTACACAAAGCAAGCGACATCGGTCCACTAAAAATGGTCCGAACTCCGCCGCTTGATTTCACGTCTCCTCAGTCACTCCATTACGGTTTATTAGCCTACTCTGTTTTGCTATTTTCGTTATTCTTAGCCCTGGCATTACAGATGAAGCAACTGTGATCAGTGAGGTTGTGGAAACGGTTGAATAGGCCTATGGTCCTAAATTGGAAGCGGCCGATGCCAGTTTTGAAGACAGAATGTCGTCGCCAAATTTAAAATTTGATCTCTCTCATGCTGGCGTCACGGGACACACTTAATTACAATGGTGTTCCTGTCTGATTGACTCGGTTTTAATTGTCTTTACCGGTTCAAATTGTAGTAGGTATGCAAACTCTGTATCCCGAGGATACCCGTTTCTGGCTTGAATAGTGCAGAAATAAGTTAGGGACGGATTGGGAGACGGTGAATGCAAGACAGAAAAAAGTCGAGTTTAAATTCACATGGTGGTCTTGTTTAGGGCTCACAATTGTGTTATTATCAAATGCCCTATCAAATGCCCAATGCTAAATAAAACATGCAATTTGCTGACTGTATTTCTACTACTACTAAAACTGGGGGATGGACAATCACGGGAGCACAGACAGACGTAGCCTACAAGCACAGGCAGACGCTGCTCTGCAAAAGCAGTGCTATACTGCCCCCCGCATTCCGAATGGCCACAGGGTGTAATGATCACGGTACGCTGCCGCGGCCCGGCACGGTAATGAGCAGATTGAAGTTACACCATCTGTAGAGTTTTACCTTGTGCATATTAGTGTTCAATGGTTCACATAAGAGTGTATTAAAATGACTGCTTGTGTGTGTCATTTGAGAACAAAATGAGGTTTTTAGAAGAGAGTACATTGTTTTGAGACAAGACGTGCATTTTTCAGAGGTAGTGAAGAGTTTGGCCCGTTGTGTGTGAGGTTTGGAGATTTGTGTGTAGAGTTTTGAGAATTCGAGGACCGATTCTGAAAATTGTGTGTAGGCAATCGAGAAAAACTGTAATAGCAGAAGGGATAAAACTGCATCTATACCTCTTAGTTTTGCAGGCCAGCATTAGGAACCTACGACCTGAGGGGAGAGGCTGAAATTCACCATATAGTGGGTGGGATGTATCATTTAAGATAGACCCCGCCAGTCTCTGCAACTGCCTACTGTAGAGAGACTCCATGTTGAGCTGTGATTCTCCAATTGCAGTTTTTGCTGACTGCTTGCACACAATTAGCAAAATTTGGCTCATAGAGTCAAAACTCTACACACAAGCCAATTACTCTCAACACTTGGAGATAAACCCTTCACATATATGGCAACATGAAGCTTTGCTATAAAAGCATAAACATTGCCATAAAAACGTTACAATCTTTTGTCAAAACCTCACTTTCATGTCAAAAGACACACAAAAGCACCAAATGAGAAAACAAATTAGATCAACTTTAAAACAGTTGTCTGCTTTATACAAAACACAGCAGTCTTTCTTTCTGGAGCAGTCTATTCAGTCTCACAGAATGTACATCTTCACAAGACCCCAAAATGCAATACTGTACATTACACAACTGCACCTTACAATGCAGGACATTACAGTTTTTCTCGATTGCCTACACACAATTTTCGGAATCGGTCTTCGGATTCTCAAAACTCTACACACAAATCTCCAAACCTCACACACAACGGGCCAAACTCTTCACTACCTCTGAAAAATGCACGTCTTGTCTCAAAACAATGTACTCTCTTCTAAAAACCTCATTTTGTCGTCAAATGACACACACAGACAGTCACTACAATACACATTTGCAGACCCATTAAAACACTGTTGGGCACAGGGTAAAACTAATTTCTCCAAGTAACTTGGGCTTTTTTTGTTCTGGATTGCATGGATACTGTGACATAAGTTGGAAAAACTTCATTCCCACAACACACAAACAGAAACAGAAAGATTTTTATGTCTTTTTCACAAAAACAACACAAAGATAAACGCCACTGCCTATTTGGCAGTACAAAAAAACCATTACATTACTGTATAGCCTATTGCTATACTCAACTTGAAACACAGTATAAACTTATTTTCTTCAGTGTTCTACTTACTAAAGAGGGTATTTTTCTGTAGTAAAATACTGAAATATTGGTTTTAGACTCGGAGTACACAGACGTGTATATATTTTACATATTTTTAAAAATATTTACAGTGTTTTTCTGATGGCTAAAGCTGAATATTCACAACTTTGGCTGCTTTTGCAAAACTCTACACACAACTACAAGAACTTACCACCTATCTAGTAAAGCGCTGTAGATGTGTTGCAAAATCAAACTAAGGTTGAAAAACGCTATACACTTTTGGAAAATGTGCATTTTTGTGTCAAATCATTCACACAAACTATCTTATAATAAACACACACACACTGCAACCACACACATGCAGTATACATGGTACACACATTTAGCTTGTGTTGTTCTTTGCACAATGTAAATCAATTGTAGATCACACTTTTGTCATGAATACTTATGATATAAAAACACAGGGGATGAGACTTCAATCATGGATGTTTATTTTCGTTCCCCAGAGCAAACCAAAAATATGTTTTTGACATGTAACTCAAATATACAAGAAAACACAATGTAAGTCTAACAAAGGAAATTACTGAACATCCATATGCCTTGCTGGATCCGACAATAAAATTTCCTTGACATCACATGCTATGTCTTCAAGTGCAAGCCAGCGGAGAAAGTATCACCTTGTATCCAGTCCTCACATGCCGTCTGGTCAATATCAGTATGGACTCCTACAGTATATTCAAAACTAATTGTTGATTACCTGCACATATCAACATAGTTGTTTATGTTCTGAACCTTGTAGACCTGCTTCATGTGAATTTTGTTTCTTTCAACTAGCCGTGATATTGCAGAGATACTCACATTATTTATATTTGCAAAGGTTCTGCCATGTTCTATTAGGCCGGGAATTTCCTGCAGCCTTATTGTTAGCCATCACCATTCAGAATGTGGGTCTTCTCTGCCACCTGCTCTCAGAATTCTAGTAATTCTGTAAAGTAGCAATCCCATCACTTGTACATTACTGTATTTCACACATTACAGTCAGTATATACTATATTGTCTTTCGTGTACACTGTCTCTGTATATATTTGCTACACTGCGCTGTTGAGTATGAAATGACTTTACATACCGGTTCTCAGCGTGAAATGTTCTGCTTATGCTCTCTAGAGTATAGCGGCTCAGATTGGGTTGTAGCTCATGCCATGGTTGATGACAACGAATGTGTCATCTGTGATTATGTGTATATGCCTTTGCCTCCTTTCTTCCTTTCCTCACCCTCCTCTGATCCTCACTCTTCTGGTGTTTCTTTCTCCTTCCATTATTTTCTACACAGAAAGCTTACCTGTGACTTATTTATACAGTATGCTGGTTGCAAAGTGAAGAGATTATCTAAAGGTGTTTCCCCCTGTCACATGTTGTGTAATAATTAGTATTGTAGTGTACAAAATATCCACGAGTGTGTACATTTTTTCTAGGAGTGTGTTCATATTTTGCAAATTGTGTGCAAAGCAGTGAGTTGTGTTTACAGTTATGCAAAGTGTGTTTTATAACATTACAAACTGAGTGCTAATCAGTTTGTGTGCTATCAGTTTGGCTGATTTGGTTATAGGTTTGTGCATCTGTGTGAGGAGTTCAGCAAAAGCAGCCAAAGGTTACAAAAAATGTGCTTTAGCGAACAGAAAAAACTGTTAAAAAATTGCACTAATGTATTGTAAAATATTGGGTAACCACATGAAAGTTATGTCTTGTATAAAATATTTTTGAGTTCAAAAACTAAACAAATGTGTTTTCTCCTTGCATCCACTCATTTTTCATCAATATGACATGCAATGTGTGTCCTTATGAGGTGATGATTTCAGATTGTAAACCGGTATGAAGAGAGTTTGCCCATGTGATGAGGAAGTGAACATAGTATGGCAGTTGATTGTAGTGTTGTGAATGACAGTGTGTTCCATGAGAAACCCAGTGTTTTTCTTTATGAAAGTTGAGTGTAATCCAGAGAATTGTGTGTAATGGTGTGAAAAGAGTGTGTTTTAAATCTGGAATTTGAGTGTTAAGTAGGAATTGTGTTTAGTGTTCAGTGACATTGGTTAAGGGAGTTGGGAAATGGGTGAGATGTTCCGAGAATTGTGTGTGAAGTACCAGAACTTGTGTGGAGGCAATCGAGAAAAACTGTAAACCAAAGCAAAATATACTGTATCTCAAACAGTACACCACTCTAAATACTACAGTGTGTAGGTGAGCTTATGTACCTTTTTTGTGTATTGGTTATATTCACAAATTTTCAAACATCTAAATATGATATAAATATGGGGTTACATCAACATGCTATAATGACAATTATAACAACGTAGTCAATATAGGCTACTTTGTTTGGTTATGAGGTATGAGGTATTCACGAAATATAATACATTTCCACAGACACACTATGCAGCTGACATCTACATGACATCATCAAAATTATATCATGTTCAGTCAGTGCTTGCTTGGTTGTGTTGACACTATTTCTACAAACTATCATGTTCACATTACCTAACATGTGATGATGAAGACAAAAGACTACTCTTGGCGGCATGTATCAGGCTAGGTTTTACAGTATGTGAGTCAGTCAATGCCATATTCCATATTCTACACTTTAGTACCATTGTGCTATTCGCCTTGTTTAGCATACAAGCAATCAAAGTAAAACAAATAAATGCAAAATAAAACCAATGCAATGTAATATAAAGCATGAAACTTTGTAGCATGGCAGAATAGTGTTCAATTTTGAAAGCATGTGTTTTATTGTCTGTGTCTAAATCTTGTCATACATCAGTGTGTTTTGTTTTTTTAACAGATGTGTTTTCACAATGACACTCTGAGATTTTATTTTTGAACAAAGTGTCTTGTGTATGAAATTGTGTGTAGACAGCTGGAGTCTGTGTGTTGCGTAAAGGAGCAAGTGCCTTGCTAAACTGGTATGAAAGTGTAATGCTTGACTTTTGTTTAAAGTCAAGCAATAAGTGTTTAAGTTATGCACCAACAACTTAACGATATGCTACTTTGGTTTAAGCATCTGCCTATAGTGTTTAAGCAGTAGGCAAAAACTGTAACTTACCAGCCCACTTCACAATCTGATTAAGGGAATTTCTGTCTTTAGATGCGTCCCAGCATCTCTATAAGAGGGTCTGTCTGTCCGTCCGTCCGTCCGTCTGAAACGCATTTGTCTGAAACGCATTCCTTCAATTGTTCCTTACTGTGGCCACAAGGCGGCAGAGTTGCCATTTTGGACCGGAGCGAATGCGTGCAAGCCAATTGTTCCTTACTGTGGCCACAAGGCGGCAGAGTTGCCATTTTGGACCGGAGCGAATGCGTGCAAGCCAGAACATAGGCGGCTGATGGCATTGTGAGACAACTGAGGGGGGCATTCAATTTTCGCCATTGTTTTGCGTTTGGACAATGGGAGGCAACTTTATTTTGGTTCGTCAGAAACTCGCGGAAATTAACGATTTAGAAGTCGGCAGGCAGTTTTTGACACAGATGTTTGTGCTCGGATAGAGAGGCGTTTGCATTGCATAACGCTCCACGGCATGGAACCGTAGTTAGTTGACAGGCGACCCGCAGCGCATACAGCTCTTCCTCTAAACGTTGACCTGTAACATTTGGTTATAGCTTTTCTCCTTTCAAAACATTTACATTTTCCTTTGTGCGTGGATAGAGGGGCGTTTGCATTGCATAACGCTCCACGACATGCAACTGTAGTTGACAGGCGACCCGCAGCGCAGCTCTTCCTCTAAACGTGGACCTGTAACATACATTTGGTTAGCTTTTTTTTCTTTCATAACATTCACATTTTCCTCCGCTTTTCTCCAGTCCACAAACTCGGGTTCAGAGGTCTGTGTGTAGCCTACGAGCCTCCCTTTTAATATTCCCAGCGAGTTTACTTCTGCCTTTTCAGTAGTCAGTTTGCGCTGCGCATTGGAGCATGGTGCTCGAACTACAAGTAGACATCTGGGCCATTTGACATACGGTGTGTTAGCCTACTCGTAACCTACAGGGAGGTTCTTTCGTTGGCGGGCTCGTACCCCACAGGTGCTTTTCGCTGCGCTCAGAGAGAGCACAGGACATAACGCGTCTTTCGTAATTGCTTTGTAGTCGTTTGAATTTGGTAAACTCTGGCACGGGAGCTCACTGCTTTCTGCCTTGACGGTGAAGCTGGTTTTGAAAAATAAGCGCATAATTCACCTAAAGGGTGAACCCATAAGCACGTGATTCACCCAAACGATTTTATTTATTTATTATTTGTCGATGTTTAGATTCTTTCCCACATGCACATGATGCTGAAATGGCGTGATACTAAAGGTTGATACTAATACATGTCTGGTCATTTGTAATGTAGCCTACTTCATCTATGTGAAATTTGAAATCATATGGTTCTTTTCCAAATCCAAGAATAAGCTTATTATAGCCTAAACTGCAAAAAATAAAGCCATGTCTTGCCATTTTGCTGCATGCCACATTATTTGGAGTGTCCATGATGACCAATAAACAAAAAGTACATCCTCAGGGGGGCGTTGACAGGTTAGGAGGAGGCCAGGGGGGTGTTTGGGGGAAAAAAATTGCATTGTTGGAACTGGCATAGAGGGACGCATCTGTTGTCCGCCTGTCGGCCTTGTTGAGGGGTAAGTTGCTGAACCATGATACAAGGCTAAAGGACAGACTTGACTCAATAAAACATCTGTAAAACATGGTTAGCAGCTTTTTATCTATATGGAAGGATGACAGCTTCCTTAGGCAATGTAGGCGCTGGTTCGCCTTTTTATACCCAGATTCACAGTGTGCCACAAAGGTGAGCTTACTGTCGATTGTGGTCCCAAGATATTTATAATTGTCAACACATGTGTAGGTGTGTTTGTGTGTGTGTGTGTGTGTGTGTAGGCGCATAACCATGGTGTGTGTGTGTGTGTGTGTGTGTGTGTGTGTGTGTGTGTGTGTGTGTGTGTGTAGGCGCGTAACCATGGTGTGTGTCTGCTGTACGGGTCTCTACACTACAACTCCTCCGTGGCCGTCATCAGTGTCAACTCCTCCAGTCACCCCTCTCTCTGCTGCTTCGTCACCGCCATCCCAGCTGCCACCTGCGTCTTCAGCTTCCTACACATGCTCATAGGGGTCTGCTCATGCTGTATATGTGCTGACGTGAGGTGAGGAGTAGTGTTTGTGTGTGCATGTGTGTGTCGTGACGTGAGGTGAGGAGTAGTGTGTGTGTGTGTGCATGCGTGTGTCGTGACGTGAGGTGAGGAGTAGTGTGTGTGTGTGTGCATGCGTGTGTGTCGGCCACTTTGGGTTTGAATCAGGGCTTTGAACCGTTATTTTTTTCCAAATGGTTCGTTCCGAACAGAAACGGAATTATAACGTTTCCGGTTATGAGTTCCACCAACAAATTGACATCCCGAACCGGTTAGAACAAAAAAAATACTGTTCCCGGAACGGTTAATTTCGTTCCTCTCAGGAAGAAAATTCTTGGTGCGCTTTAAACGCGATTCTCTGCAATGTCTAACAGTGATGCAAAGGAAACTCGCCCCTTTCGTATGATAGTGGTTTCTCTTATTTAAGAGTATTTATTTGTGGAGTGGAGTAATTTATTTGTGGAGTGGAGACTTTGTAATCCCTCTCTCCATTCAGTCAGCGAATGTCTGATGTCACACAGGACGTGAAACTCAGCCATCATGGTAACGTGCACAGGAAAATCATTACTTTTTTTGTTTTGTTTGAGGAACGGTATTAACCGGTTACCATTATTTTTAAATAAGTGTTCCCGTTCCAGAACATAAAAAATGATGTTTCCGGTTTCGCTTCTGTTCCTTGTGAAATACAAAAAGTTCCCGGTTTTCGTTTTCGTTCCTTGAACCGGTTCAAAGCCCTGGTTTGAATGCTGCTGCTATGATGATTAGGGAGTGTGGTTTACTTATGTAATGTTGACAAAACTGTGCTAGTTGGCATCCGATATGCCATGTTCAGACCAGGAGCGAACTACGCTGCCTGGTAGCAGTGGTAGCAGAAGAAGTTTCGCCTTGAATTCGCTGTATTCGCTCTGGACGCGACATTAACACGTTTGAATTAGCTAATCACATAACGGCTCTGGCTTGATAGCCTGGGACATTCGTTGATATGTACATTCCAATTGGTTTTCACCGAACCGTGTCATAGCTCATTACCATAAGATTAGTTTGACTTCAATGGTTAAAATTTGCTCTGGACGCTCTAGAAGCTTCGCCCCTGGCGAATTCGCTCTGGTAGCACCGGTCGCATGCCCTCCATAGAGAAATAATAACTTCCGTCGCTCCGTTCGCGTTGGTCGCTCCTGGTCTGAACAAGGCATTACACTAGCAAAGTCCGGAGTTAGTAAAAATTCAACTTGAGCCTCATATAGATAGGGGTATTGACTGACCTATCAGATCATACCTGTATTGATGCTGTGTAGGCCTATACAAAGACGTGAAGTGAATAGATTGTATGTTTAGGTAGTGCTCTTGTCCTGCTCACTGTGTGTGTGTGTGTGTGTGTGTGCGTGCGTGCGTGCGTGCGTGCGTGCGTGCGTGCGTGCGTGCGTTTTCAGGGGGTGCCCATGCCGTGTGGTGACAGGAATGATGTGTTTACTCCTCTCCTTCTTCCTGCTCATCACTGGCTGCGTCCTCAAGATCGGCACGGACCAACTCTGCCATTCCTTACCACCCACACTCTTCCACAGGTGAGCACTAGAACAGCGGTTCCCAACCTTCTACAACGTGGGACCCACTCGAAATTGTCACAAATGTTAAGGGCCCATTTCTGACCCAATAAAGATAAAACTCAAATAAATCAATAGCAACACACACCACAATATGATTATAATTCGTAGAAAATGATTTCACGGCCCACTTGGATTACCTTCAGGGACCACCAGTGGGCCCCGGCCCATAGGTTGAAAATCACTGCATTAGAATATATTATGCCAGAATATGTTAAGCCATTCTCTAACAGCCACAATTTAAAGAAATACTAGAATACATGTACAGGGATATTACGCCAGGATATGTTATGCCATTCTCTAACAGCCACAATTTAAAAGAGTACTAGAATACATTACGCCAGAATATGTTATGCCATTCTCTAACAGCCACAATTTAAAAGAGTACTAGAATACATGTACAGGTATATTATGCCAGGATATGTTAAGCCATTCTCTAACACAACCACAATTTAAAAGACTACTAGAATATATTACGCCAGAATATTTTATAGAAAATGAAAAGAAGGCCGCACACTCTGCTTCATGTTTACCTTCGCCGAGACAAAGTCGTATGTGTATTTGTTGTGTATTTTTTTTGTATTTATTTATTTGTGAATGATGATGTTTGTACTTTGTATAACTCAGACAGAACTGAGCCGATTTTTATGAAATTTAGTGGGATGATTGGTCATGACCCAAGGAACAATCGATTACTTTTTGGGAGTGATTGGGTCAAAGGTCAAGGTCACGAAAAGGTCAAAAACGTAAATTGAGCCGATTTTTATTAAATTTAGTGGGATGATTGGTCATGACCCAAGGAACAATCGATTACTTTTTGGGAGTGATTGGGTCAAAGGTCAAGGTCAAGGTCACGAAAAGGTCAAAAACGTAAATTGAGACGATTTTTATGAAATTTAGTGGGATGATTGGTCATGACCCAAGGAACAATCGATTACTTTTTGGGAGTGATTGGGTCAAAGGTCAAGGTCACGAAAAGGTCAAAAACGTAAATTGAGCCGATTTTTATGAAATTTGGTGGGATGATTGGTCATGACCCAAGGAACAATCGATTACTTTTTGGGAGTGATTGGGTCAAAGGTCAAGGTCAAGGTCACGAAAAGGTCAAAAACGTTTTTCTTTGCCAAGCACTATATGCCAGAACAACGTGTGCATGCTGAATTGAATAAGAGGTCAAGACTGGGCCAAAAATGTAATATTACGATATTCCGGTCCGATTTAAATGAAACTAACACCAAAATTTGGAGAATGTTATGCCCCACACTCTGAAGATGGCCAGAAAAAAAATAAGTGGCGTAGGCGAAGGTTTGCGCTCTACCGAGTGCCCGTTGTAGTTTATTGGTGAAGTGACATTTCGGCCGTCCGGCCCTCTTCAAACTTACTTGATATGCTCAAGAAGCCAGCACCTCAAGAAAGACTTTATTGGTGTGCGATACCTCTTTTTTTCTAAAATTTCGCCATTCGCCATTCTTTACCACTGCCACAATTCAACAGGTGAGAAGAATATAAATACTCTCCGTAGACTGGAGTAGAATAGAGTAGAGTAGAGCTGTGCCACTCGTTACCAACAACACACTTCAAGTTATTAATGTAAATCACAATAGAGTGCAATATACGTAGTACAGTACAATTCTGTCGCGATAGATGCACACACACACGGACATGCACATAGGGGAAAAATAGTGTGTAAAAGTATAATCTCTGAGGAATCTCTGAGGTGAGTTTATATACGGCATCCCCCCACACCAAAAGTGTCCTTCTTGCTGTCTGGCTAGGGCCAGTGGCACCACGGGGGATGCCACATCCTCAGTGGGGGGAGAGCTAGCACAAACAGGCCCAAACTCTCCTTGAAGTAGCATCAACAGTGTAACAGTGAGTCATTCAATAATCTCATATGTTACAAGTGTGTGAATTGTGTGTGCAGGTGTGAAGATGCTCAGGACGTTCATTGGACGATGCCCAACAGTGGACACCAGTTCTACACTCATCTGCACAGTGCAGAGGTAACACACACACACACACACACACACACACACACACACACACACACACACACACACACACACACACACACACACACACATACACACACACACACACACACAAACACATGGTACCTCAGAATTTCATCTGAATTTATTTGTTCAACACAAATCTATTTGCCATGTGTAACTGCAGAGATACACCAGCGGCGACGCGATTCAAGCGACAGAGTGCAGCAGCAAGCGATACGAGAGATTGAGGAGACAAGAGTATGTCCGTACAGGCAGAAGGCAAAGCATTCAAGCATTCCCATTGGCTGTGGTCACTGACCTCTATAACAGTGGTTCCCAACCTATGGGTCGGTACCCAACCTGTGGGTCGCCAAAGATCCACAGTGGGTCGCGAAGCGCTCTTGATTTTAAGGGGTTTAATTTCAATACCATATATAGCCCATGTTGAATAAACGACAAAGCATTTAAACAAATATATGCATTGTAGCAACAAAATGTAAGGGATACATTAAACAGTTATATAACACTGATTCTTGAGAAAGGGGCTAAAACAGGTTGTAATGTTGACAGAAAAAAACAAAGTGAATTACAAAATGATATGGTATATCCTCGTAGACTAAGGTCTTGGCTTTTCAGAAATGCACAAGGCCAATCTCTCCATTATGTATTTTTTTCAGAAATCAGACTTTTCTCCGATCATACCTTGTTTTTTGTCAACACCGTCAGACACAATTAAAAGTTATTAAAATTGTATTGATTTGGTTGCATATGTATCTTGAGTTTTTAAGTGATTATGTGTATTTTTTGGTTCACACATATGCCTTTAAATGTTGAAAATTCACTTTTGTTCTATTTTAATACTGTTTCATGTGTTCTAATTTTAAAATACGTACCGTCATACGATGCTTACTTAACACCTAAATACAACAAACAATTTTTTGTAATTTCACAAATATTCGTGTAGGCTTAAATTGGCTATTCCTTTGATATTTCAACAACTCCTAAGGAAAATGTTGTAAGCACATTCCTTTAAAATGTCCAAAACTCCTTCTTACGGTGGTGATTTAAGAACTGACGGTGGTGACAGTAATCTGAGAGTGGTGAAAGTGGCCTAATTAGTACCTGCATTTAGCAAAATAAATAGCCCTCTCAAGTCAATGGCATCTTGCATAAACACTTTATTTTTGTGTGTGCACAGTATGAGCATGTGTTTTTACTTCATTAGTTAGATTATCTAGGAAGTAAGCCACTGGTTGTTGAAAATGTGGTAAAAACAGCGTTTAAGTTGTTCAAATCCAAAATAAAGAGGTGTATTATCATAGATGTAGGTCTTGGCTGTGCAGGGAATGCATTGGCCAAGCTCCCCATGTTTAACATTTTTCATAAAATGGGCTCTTTCTTGTTTTGTCAACAGCGGCAGACAGAATTAGAAGTAAAAACACATGTTTACTGTATTAAAGTGAATTACTTTAACAATTCAACATAACTGTAGATACTTATTGTATGCATATTCTTAAAACGTGTCAAAAACATGTGAAACATGTGTTTTTTGGTGAACTCCATCAGATGTCACCACCGTCAGGTTTTCTGACAAAAAAACCTCCAAATGCACCTCAGTGGTGGCTAGAGTATCATTTTGGATCACAATTATTACTAACATGCCTAATAATGTTTCATTAACCAGCACAATTTAGTAAAATATGGAACAACATGATGAGCAGAACAAAATCTGACGGTGGTGACATCTGACGGTGTGAGACAAAAAAACACTCTTTTAAATATTATGCATTGTTTGTTCACATTAGCTCTGTTTCTTGGGTGCTTCATACCTTTTCTGAAAAAAATTATATTTATTAACATTAATGTAATACAATACTATTAAAACCCCCGACGGTGTTGACAGTTTATGGTTGGGACAGTACCAGTGTCCAAACAAATTAACAAATTGAGGACAAAATAGTAAACTTACAGGAGCTTCAGTGATGGTGAAGTATGCAGTAGAGCTAAAGGTTTGAAAAGGGGTTCTCAGTAATGAAAATTACCTTGTGCATACCTGATTTTATTGTCTTTTAGAAAAAATCTGACGGTGGTGACCAATATGCTGGACACATTTTGAGCAATTAGTAAATAATAGTAAATATTGTTTTACATCCACTATGTGCACATCTGTAGAACCACTTTAATATGGTCTTCCACATCATGGTGATATTGTTCAATTCTGTTAGTGATTTTTGTATTTTAAGTCAATTGAAATGATGATGCCAGTCCTTGGGACAGGCGTTTTTACAGGGTGTGGACAGGTTTATAGCCATGAAAAGTAATAAAATTACACTTAAATATTTCAAACAATTGTGTATTCGTGTGACATACCCCTTGGCCATTACCTGGGTTCATTTTGTTTGTGAAAATCTAGTTGATTTTAAACAGAATTAATATTTTACTGCAGGGACATGTTTTTGCTTAACTTTCAAGAATCAGTGACCTGTAATTGATATGCTCTCCTTTTTCCTGACATATCTCCTTTCCTCTCCTCTCCCCTCATATACCCTCTCCTTTCCTTTCCTTTCCTTTCCACCCCTCTCATCTCACACCCTCTCCTCTCTTCTCCTCTTTCCTTTCTTTCCTCTCCTGTCCTCTCCTTTCCTCTTTCTTTTCCTCTCCTCTCCTCTCTCCTCCCAACTCCTCTCCTATCGTTCCTTTTCCTCCTCTCCTCTTCTCTCCTCTCTCCTCTATCCTCTCATTCTCCTCTCCTTTTCTCCTCTCATCTTTATTCCTCCTCTCCTCTCCTCTCCTCTCCTCCCAACTCTTGTTCTCTCCTCTCCCCTCCCCACTCCTCTCCTCTCCTCCTCCTCTCCTTTCCCTCTCCTCTCCTCTACCCTCTCGTTCTCCTCTCCTCTCCTCTCCTCTCCTCTCCTCCCAACTCTCCTCCTCTCCTCTCCCCTCCCCACTCCTCTCCTCTCTGCTCTTCTCTCCTCTCCCCCTCCTCTCATTTCCTCTCCTCCCAACTCATCTCATCTCCTCTCCTCTCATCTCCTCTCCTCTGCTCTCCTTTCCTCTCCCCTCCCCTCCCCTCTCCTCTCCTCTCCTCTCCTCTCCTCTCCTCCCCTCCCCACTTTTCTCCTCTCATCTCATTCTCCTCTCCTTTTCTCCTCTCTTCTCATCTCCTCCTCCTCTCCTTTCCCTCTCCTCTCCTCTACCCTCCCAACTCTCCTCCTCTCCTCTCCCCTCCCCACTCCTCCTCTCCTCTCCTCTACTCTCCTCTCTCCTCCGCTCTCCACTCCTCTCTCCTCCACTCCTCTCTCCTCCACTCCTCTCCTCTCCTCTCCTCTCCTCAGCTGTGTGTGTGGGTGAGCCTGTGCTTTCTGCTGGTGTCTGGGTTCTTGGCGTGCCTTCCTCGTGGGGACGGAGGGGGACCTGGTGAGACCAGCGGGGGGCCCGTGGTCTCAGGACCAAGCCTGGGATACGGCAGCGGGGGGACAAGCCCTTTCACCCTGGGAGACCACTTGCCATCCTTTGACTTTGACTTTTATGACTCCGACTGAGCTCATGTCTGGCGCTGTGGTGTTACATGACTTACATGAGTCTGACTGCTGCATGACACTACAGTTCGCCTGTGACTCCTTCGGCAATTTACAGTATGGTAAATGGACTGCATTTATATAGCGTCTTTCCACTACTTTGAGCACTCAAAGGGCTTTAAATTGCATGCCTCACATTCACACACCGGTGGCCTTGGCTGCCACGCAGGGTACCACCCTGCCACCAGGAGCAACTTGGGGTTAAGTATCTTGCTCAAGGACACAACGATGGAGTCAGGCCCAGTGGGGCTTGAATCTGCAACCTTTGGGTTGCCGAACGGCTCCTCTACCACCTGAGCTACCACCGTCCCAGTATATAGCCGGCATGGTCTGGCTATTTGATGTATGATTGTTGTTACTATTATGACTGTGGGTGACCAAGACTACAACTATTATAGGCCTATGGCTGGCATTGAGTTTTGACTTCGCTGTCTGATTGTTCTGTGACTGCTACTCTATGTCTGTGACTGTTACTATGTCTGTGACTGTTACATTTATAGCTACAGTATTTGATTGGAATTGACATTTGACTTGTTTAACTGTCACTGAGTTGTTTGATGAGCTGCTGGAGACCTGCTGGATACGGGGACCATGTGTAATCTAGTCAAAACGGGTCAGATGCGCACACAGAAACAGTTATTGTGGGAGCCGGATATTACGTAAAGAATGCATAAGGAAAAAAACAAGAAAGAGTTCAGATGCAAAACCCCTAACTCCATTTCTGAAGACCTGCACTTCTATATTTTTAGAGAACCCCGTTGTTGGTTTGGTTTACATTCATGTACTTGATGATACATATAAATAGTTATATTGCATACATAAAATTAAAAAAATATGCAATTTTGATAGCTTTGTATTAAATAAAAATGAATTAAGATTATTTTCTGAAAAGGCACTTAGGGGGGTTTGCATCTGAACTCTTCAAATATCCGCACAAAGCTCCCTTGCTGTGACTTACTAAGTAGAAAAACTGTACAATAGTTCAACCTGCAAGTGAAAATACAGCACAACTTTTCAACCTGTGAGGTCTTTGTGATGAAGTAGTGGGACTAATGGGTGGTGAGTTAAATGGCCGCTGCTCTCCGGTTAATGTAGGATACGTAGGAACAAGAATGGGCAACTCATGAAGCGTTTACTGGTGTTCACTGGTATTCAATAACACGTTTTGTAGCAAAACGTGGCTTCTGTCATGTTTTTTCAGCATTTTATGAATAAATTTCTATTGAATTCCCAAAAACCACAAAGTACCACTGTATTGGATTCAATTGTTCAGATTCCTAACTGTTTCTCCAATGGTCTAATGTGGTACAGACATACACAGTATTGTTAGCCCCTCACTACTGAGAGTGTCAGTTCAATGCAAGTAAACTCTCTGGGCAGTGCCTATGGCAGCCGAAGACTACTGTATGATAACTGGCCAATTGAGCCCGGCTGCCGCTCAGACTTAGCCTGGGAGTACCCATGCTGCCTTGCGCGTTCTTTTCGAACTGCTGGACAATCTCAGACTGGGATTGTAATTTACATTAGACCGGGGGTGACATGCAGAAGGCCTGGGGCCTGTACCCTGATTATCATCGACTTTTAAATCTATTCGATACTTGGTCTGACCAAGAGTGTAACAGTGAACATTTCCCAAGCTGCATGGTTGACCCGCCTCCCTTGGTTTGCTACTGGTTGTATGCTTCCCGACAAAGTGGGAGGATCAGAAACTATATCTGTATTGCTCCTAGCCTGACTAGAAGCAATTCTGAAGGCGTTGCGTCACTAGGAGGGCGCGGCCTGTCTAGGCCAGAAGATAGTTCAATCTGACCGCAAACTTGTAGAGAAAAAAAATAAGAAGAATGTCAAAAACAGAAGAAAGCTTCCTGCTCATGGCAAAGTTGCAGCAAGTTTTCAATACTTCAGAGTAATTTTTTTCTCGTCATCACAGCCAGTGGTCCTGATGTAGCTGCTGTCACATGTTCTGGGGTTTGCTCATTATGCACGTTACTAAGACTAATTGTCTTACTTTATCACTTCAAAACTTAAAGTGATACTGTCCCATTTTTGGAAATAATCTTATTTTACACCTCCCCTAGAGTTAAATAATAGGGTTTTACCATTGTCCTTTACTTTCAACCGTTCGCTGGGGACGGCAGTGCAAACTTTATCTACAAGCTAGCAGTTAACATTGATTCCCATGAGACCAGTTAGCCGCCAGCTGGTCTCATAGGACTCAATGTTAACTGCTAGCATGGAGGTAAAATTTGCACTGCCCTACTCAGAGAACGGTTGAAAGTACAGGAGAAAGGTAAAACTCAACTATTTAACTCAAGGGGAGGTTTAATATGAGCCGCTGAGCTTAGATATGTCATATCAAAGTGGTGGTTATTAGATAATCTGCACAGTGCGCAAATTTGTTACACTTTTATTTATATATTGTCTGATATTTGTTCAATGTTAAAGGGGTATGCCACTATTTTGGGGCTTAATACAGTTAAAATCGTTGGCTGGGGTTTATAAAGGTGGTAAAGTGTCTTATTTTTCATGTAAGCCGTTGTCTTGCTTTAAGACAAGTTAAAAGAGGGAGTATGTCGCTAAGCTAGTGAAAGTAGGCTATGTAGCATGCTACACGGATCCATTGACTTTCACTAGACAACGGCATACATGAAAAATAAGACACTTTACCACCTTTATAAACCCTGGCCACCTGGTTTTAACTGTATTAAGCCCCAAACTAGTGGCATACCCCTTGAAATGGCCTTCTGTTCTTCGTTAGCATTTAAAGGGACACTGTGTGAGATTTTTAGTTGTTAATTTCCAGAATTCATGCTACCCATTCACTAATGTTACCTTTTTCATGAATACTTACCACCACCATCAAATTCTAAGTATTCATTATGACTGGAAAAATTGCAC
>NC_085869.1:3959743-3994743 GCF_034702125.1 Engraulis encrasicolus | reverse complement strand
GTGGGAGGAAATTGTGGTGACCCCAAACTTTTGACCGGTAGTGTCTATCTCTCTATCTGTCTCAGGTAATGCCTGCCTCCCTGTCTGCCTTCCTGTCTGTCTACCTCTACCCATATGAAAAAGAATTATATGATTCATATACTGCAAACATGCATGTTCCTTACATGAAATCGTATAGAAAAAATGTGCCAGATTTGCAAGAGTCACTTATACTTTTTCTAATATATGTCTATCATGATAGTCGATTATGGCCCCTTTTCGAAAAGAAATACTATATGGAACTTATACGTAACATGACTGCATGCAGTATAAATTCTTATAAGAGTTTGACATGCCAACAATGCATAATACTATATTATATTGACTAAAACATATGAGAAAACTACTATATTCCTATAGAAATAATGCACGTTTTATGTTAAAATCATATTGAAGTCTTATTCAATTTACGTGTGGGACTCTGACCGCTACACCAAAGAGCCAGGCGCGTTGGCATGTTAGTCTGAACACACCCACAACCCTAGTGATGGTCACTCCATCACATTGCCTTCCCCTTCGGGAAGCGCACGCGTGCGCTTCACACACTCATGGTGTCCCTCACGCAACTGCCCATCATGCTTCTCCCATCCAATGTGCCCCATCATCAATGCTTCACCTATCACTGAGGTCCCTCACACGGGGGTAACCAATCCTGGGGGTCCCTCTCATGGAATTACGGCTCACACACCATGAGTACGCTTCCGATGGCCTCACGGTACCATCCCACTTCTGACACCATTTATAGCGAAGGGGAGTAGAGTTGCCCAGCTGGGACTTGAACCCAGACCTTCTGGGGTAGTAAAGCGGGGCTCTGACCGCTACACCAAAGAGCCAGGCTCGTTGGCATGTTAGTCAGAACACACCCACAACCCTAGTGATGGTCACTCCATCACACGTATGTTCCGTACATGTTCCGTAGTTGGATTTTACAGACTTCCTATATTAAGTTTATATGAAGTTTACAACTTGAAATGTAATATTCGTATATACATTTTATAAAGTTTATACATTTAATTATATGCAAACCTGATTTAATTTGTACATTTCTTAAACAGTTTCTGACACCAATATTTATATGAATTCTGCACATTTGTCATATGAAGCATGAGACTTTAAATGTAATATTTGTATATAACACAGGCCTAGACAGTCTAAATGAGCTTCCCGGAAAAAAAAAATCAACCTGACGAGGAAGAACTTCACTCATGATTTTTTATTTGTCTTTCTTGACTGTCACTTTGATTATATATAGGCCTATATTGCCTAAAGACAAATGTGTGTATGTGTGTGTGTGTGTGTGTGTGGGGGGGGGGTGTGTCTGTCCCACATTGTCCCTCCGAAGCATACCCCTTGTCCCCCCTTGGACTTATTAGCAGGTGGTCACCCTAGCTGGAAATAAGCTACAACAAATATTGCATGGTGCACCTTTAAATATGGCATTCACATAGGGCCTACTGTAACATATACAACAACATGGCACAAATACAGCACACATCTGATTGGCATTCATCCAAAAACAGCACTATTTTCCAATCTTTTTACTTATACGAAATATATAAGCCCATAGTAACATAAATCGTGTATGGCATATATGACTGACAGCACTATTTTCCAATCTTTTTACTTATACGAAATATATAAGCCCATGGTAACATAAATCGTGTATGGCATATATGACTGACAGCACTATTTTCCAATCTTTTTACTTATACGAAATATATAAGCCCATAGTAACATAAATCGTGTATGGCATATATGACTGAAAATGAATAAAAAAATAGTTAGATTTGTATATGTGGGTTTGTGCCTTGTATGACTCTTATAATATTCTTATGGAACAGATATAATCCATATGCGTTTTTAATAAGACTTTTTCATATGGGTATTATCTCTGTCTGTTCGCCTCTGCTCTGTTCTGCCTGTCTGCCTGCATCTGTTCTACTCTGCCTGTCTGACACTGCATGCCTGCCTGCCTGCCTGCCTACCTGTCTGTCTAACTCTGGTCTGCCTGCTGGTCTGTCTGTCTGTCTCTGCCTGCCTGCCTGTCTGTCTACCTGTCTGTCTAACTCTGGTCTGCCTGTCTGTCTAACTCTGGTCTGCCTGTCTGTCTGCCTCTGTTCTGTTCTGCCTGTCTGTCTGATGCTGCATGCCTATCTGCTTGATACTGCATGCCTGTCTGCCTGAATGCCTATTTGCATGCATGTCTGAATGTGAGTTTTCTTTCTTTCTTTTTTTTCACAGTGCAGAAGGCCCAGACTGAACCCTACGGTCCCCAGGTAATGGAGGTGACTGTGGGGCAGACTGTTCTCCTGCCCTGCCATATCCCACCTCCTCTGCCATCTCGGGACGCCCTCGTGGCCTACTGGCATATAACTGACACCAATCACTGTGCTGTCGTCTTCCGAAATGGGCAGGACCAGCGTAAAGATCGGGACGCCTTCTACCAGAACCGGACCCGGTTCTTTGAGGACCAGCTGACGACTGGAGACTTCAGCATGGAGCTACGTAACGTCTCTGAGCTGGACCACAACACCACCCTAGAGTGCTTTGCACATTACAAGCAAGGACCAAACGCAGGGCCCAAGTATCTCAACAAGGTCACCCTGTTGGTGCTGGACAAGGCTGGTGAGTAGTAAAGATAGGCTACTTTATTATGTTTAAAAAAGTGCATCCATCACTCCATCCATCTCACGTCATGGTAATAGCATTATTTCTCTTTCCCCTTCTCTTTTCTCACACCACCCTTCCATTCAACTTCTCATAAGCAGTCGTGTTACAGTTTAGCATCTCTCCATCTCCCCTGTTGTCTAATCCAGTCGTCCGTGCCATGTTAACCCTCTGAGGTCTAAGGCCTTTCAGAGGCTTTTAGGCTGCTTGCACCACCCTGACATTTTCAAGTATTTTCAACTAACAGTAAGTATCTATGCAAAAGTGGAATATATGGTTGTATTGTGAAAAGCCTGACAAGAAATAATCGGAAAAAATTGGATGTCATACAAACATGTTTTATTTAAATTGAGTATAAACACAACTGTACAAAAAACTGGGCCACCTATATAATTTATTTAATATATATTTGAAATCTGGAAGGTCTGAGGTTTCTAATGGTGTAACCTACACTGTAAAAGATTTCAAGCTGAAATTTACAGCTAATTGATGGGGAATAATTGCCAGCAAATTGTTTTAAATTTACAACAAATTGCAGAAAAAAAACAGTTGCCAGCAAGTCGTTTAAAATTACAACACTGTTCCGTTTTCAAAACTACTCTGACCATGGCACATGTCCTGCCCCCTCATCCGCCCGCCTCCTCCCGCCTCCACCCCCGCTGCCCGCCTCCATGTCTGAGATGCCTTCAACATAGTATCGTCCCCATCCTCCACCATGACTGAGATAGCATGGTACCATAATGCCACTCTGCTCTAAGCATATACGTCTACAAGTTCAGCCTTGCATGGGTGAGGCACAAATAATAAATCACTCAGCATAGTGCTGTCACAGTGACAGTTTCCTCAAGAGGACTTTCATTTATCAAGTCATCTCAAAGGGGGGTTCAAAAACAGTCACAATAAGGACTGTATGGATATGCATTTGTCAATCCAATCAAGTGGCCTAAATTTAATATTATGCAAAAAACACCATAAAACATGCTATGCTACAAGATGGCTCTCAAAAGATGGAACAAACCCAACCAGTTAACCTGTCAGGCAGCCAACCAGTTAACCGGCCAGGTAGCCAACTGGCCTTGACAGACTGGCTGGTTGACTGACCAGCTGCCTGTCTGATTCACTGGCTGGTTGACTGGCTGCCTGGCTAAACCAGCCAGGCAGCCAGTCAACCGGACAGGCAGCTGGCCAGTCAACAAGCAAGGCAGCAAGCCAGTCAACTGACCAGGCGCACAGGCTGTCAGTCAACCTGCCAGGCAGCTAGCTGGTCAACTGACACTATGCTGTCAGCCACCCTGTCAACAAACCAACCACTCATCTAGTCGGCTAATCAATTGATTGCCAATACCAGTGAGCGCCAGTGAGTCAGGCGCTATGCTGTGCCATTCAGACAAGCAACCAAAGCAGTGTGACAGTCCAGGTTTATATAGTGGGGCAAGTGAACCATGTGACCAGAGTAATCAGGCATTGGGCAGGTGCTGGCAATCATTGAATCACGGCATGAAAGTGATTAGTAATAAAGTGAGGCAAGGCACTAATTGACAGATTGGTTAGGTATAGAGTGTGACAACTGAGTAACAAGAGAGATCTGTATCAAAAAGCGAACAAGTTCCTAGAATGTTCCATTCATTGATGCTCCTGCTCTAGAACTACAGTTTAAAAACAGACTGGGATCCTTCTAAGATAGTGTTTAAAAAAGTATAAGGATATTCTTAAATGGATTGGTTTTGGCCCTTGTTTAATGCACATATCAAAACTTCAGTTCCAAAAAGTTTTCATTCTGATCCATGTTTATAACATTCCATATATATGTGGAATTGTCTACACAGTGGTTGGACAAAATAACTGAAACACCTGTCCTTTTAATGTGTGGGAAGTTTCATGGCTCAAGTGGGCCAGCCTGTTGGCCAATCTTCATTAATTGCACATTGCACCAGTAAGGTGAAGTTGAGTTGAAGTGCTGGTGAAAAGTTACCAGCTGATTGTTGGAAAATTACAACAAATTTGCTGGCAAAAAAGTTGCCAGCTCATTGGTGTGAAATTAAATTAAATTGCTGGTGAAAAGTTGCCAGCTCATTGAAGTAAAATTAAAGCAAATTGCTGGCAAAAAAGTTCCCAGCTCATTGGTGTGAAATTAAATTAAATTTGCTGGTGAAAAGTTGCCAGCTCATTGAAGTAAAATTAAAGCAAATTGCTGGCAATAAAATGTTGCCAGCTAATTGTTGTAAAATTACAACAAATTTGCTGGCAAAAAAAGTTGCCAGCTCATTAGTGTGAAATTAAATTAAATTGCTGGTGAAAAGTTGCCAGCTCATTGAAGTAAAATTAAAGCAAATTGCATGCAATAAAAAGTTGGCAGCTAATTGTTGTAAAATTACAACAAATTTGCTGGCAAAAAAGTTGCCAGCTCATTGGTGTGAAATTAAATTAAACTGCTGGTGAAAAGTTGCCAGCTCATTGAAGTAAAATTAAAGCAAATTGCTGGCAATAAAAAGTTGCCAGCTAATTGTTGTAAAATTACACCAAATTATTAGCAACAAGTTGTCAGCTAATTGTTGTGTTCTTCCAACGCAAACACTGGAAACTTCACAACATACAGTCTTTGAAAATAATGGTCCTGGGCCATTCCATTCCTTCTCATGGGATTTTGAGATATATTCTGTTGCCGAAGCCATCAAAAAGCCAAATTGAACCACAGGGGGGCTGCCACACCTGAGCATCGTTTATGCTCTATGACCTGCCCATCGTCTGTATAAATGGACAAACCATCATTGGCTTCTCCCATGCCCTTTTAGCAGAGAGAAGCCCGTTTTGAATTGCACTGAGCTGAAATTAGCACACCTGGACCTCATTTACAATCAGCTGGCTCATGGCCAAAGAAGGTAGATTGGATAAGCAGTATCACTCAACGGAAAATGAATTGGCCACAGTGTAGTAGTTGGGGGCAGTCGTGGCTCAGTGGTTAGAGCACTGGGTTGGCAACCCAAGGGTTCCCGGTTCAATGCCCGACCGGACCACAGCTGAAGTGCCCTTGAGCAAGGCACCTAACCCCCACACAGCTCCCCGGGCGCCACTCAGCAGGTAGCCCACTGCTACGGACTAGTGTGTGTACTTCAATGTGATTCACTTGCCCAAATGGGATAAATGGAGAGAAAGAATTTCCCTTAGGGGACCAAAATTGGCTTCAATCCAAATAGGCTCCTATTGTCTTCGTAGTACAAGGTGTTGCTTTAATACCATAGAACTAATACATTTATGCTTAATGACATGGTGCACATGGTCAGTGTGTGCGATGCCATGATGGACAAAATTTGTACTCCATAAATTTGGTCGAAAGAGAATATCCGGTTGTCAGTGCTCAGTTTGTGGCCAAATTTACTGCAGCTGTCGGTCAGCATTAATTGTGGGGGATAATTAAGGACAGGTGACAAACATTCACTATTGTATCCTATGACCTGTTCCACACTTTACCATGCTTCCAATTTGACCATGGAAGAAGAAAATTGGACTCCCCTTGCTATCATTCCGTACTACGCTCCGATGATGTCTGTAAACCCTCCTATGTCTACCTCCTTGCCCATGACCAGGATGTCTGTAAACCCTCCTATGTCTACCTCCTTGCCCATGGCCTGTATGCATGTTTTAAAAGCATCCAATCAGAATGTGACCTGAGCTCCATAATTTCTGCATGTGGCTTTGCATACATTTGCATTAGGACAGCAGCCCTGACAAAACAGATCTTTACAACAGTATGATGTAAAAAGTATTATGTGCTGCTGTACATTTACAATTGTGAATTGTACTCTATATGATATCCCACAATGCATTGCACATTACAACAGTGAATAGTAAACTGGTATATACATCTTCTTGATGTAGAATTCTAATGTGAAATCACGACAATCTTTTACAGTGTATGTGTTTCAATGACAAAAACTCACAGAGTTACAGATTTGTTTTTGGAGACATGTCAAATTGCCCTCTCAAGGGCACTCGGACCTCAGAGGGTTAATCCTCATTCATCTCCACTGCTCTCATAGGATTCACCCATTTGTTCCATCATGCCATTTACTGTAGTTAAATTACATTACTTTACATTGCATTGGATAGACGTTTTTTAACCAAAACTTCTTACTAATCAACACTATCAGATGCACAGACTATCAAGTGCCACAGGAAATATACACAACATCAAGTGCACATTTAATAGGCTTATGTTTGTTTTTAAAGGGTAACTTAAGCCAATCCCAACACGCAGTAGTAATGCTCACACTACCATGGACTTGTCAGTACCTGATATTTTTTTTCTTTTTATTCAGCCCATTCCGAGATATGAGCTATTGTAATGGGGGCAGCTTTTGTTTACATTTTAAAAATCTTAACATATGCCTACTTCAAGTATTTTCCCAAAATGTATCACTGTTTTCTCGTTGTCTGCTGATGTTGCATAACCTTTTGGATGCTTTTGGGAATAAATCAAGATGTTTTTTTGAATTGTTAACAACCATTTAAGCTATGATATATAGCATGCCTCCAGCTTCAACTTCCCTTTTCGCCCCTCAGAAGAGGACACACCAGTGGCACCCCAGCTCTCATGGTGGGGCATCCTGGCGGCAGCAGTGGTGGTGTGTGTGCTGACGGCCTTGGCTGTGGCCTATTGTGGTGAGTGTGGTTATGATCCAGCCAAGCTGTGCCCTCCTAGTGACACAACACTTTCAGCATTGCAACCAGTGGTGTAGTCTACTTTTTTGAAGTGGGTATGTATATATTTATGCTATTCTAAATAATGGATCAATCCATTTTAAGTGGGTATACTGAAACCCCTAAAATTTAGAAGTGGGTATACTCCGTATACCTGCGTTCCACGTCGACTACACCACTAATTGCAACCAGTCAGGTCAAGAGCAATGCAAGTACTTTCTGAGTTCCTCCAAATACAAGAACTCCTCACACTTTGTCGATAAGCAAACAACCATAAGCAAACCAAGACAGGCAGGTTAACCATGCCGTTTGGGAAATGTTTATTGTTATGCTCTTGGTAAGACCAAGTCTCGAAGCCATTTGAACGTTGATGATAATCAGGCTAGTAATGATCGCCCATATATTGATGACATCACGGGCGCCTCCTCTCGAGCCCCTGCCTTTTCTCTGTGGAACCCTCCTCTCGAGCCCCTGCCTTTTCTCTGTGGAACCCTCCTCTCGAGCCCCTGCCTTTTCTCTGTGTAACCCTTCAGGTCATCACGGGCGCCTCCTCTCGAGCCCCTGCCTTTTCTCTGTGTAACCCTTCAGGGTGCCTCCTCTCGAGCCCCTGCCTTTTCTCTGTGTAACCCTTCAGGGTGCCTCCTCTCGAGCCCCTGCCTTTTCTCTGTGGAACCCTTCAGGTTTGGACTCATGCCTTTGATGCAGCCATACTATTAAACACAATCATAACTGTATGTTGTTTACTTGCATGTACAGCCAGCAGCCACTCTATGACACTTTATATTAGGCCTGCCCTTCACACAATATACACAGAAGACAATACTTTTACATTGTGTCTCAGTATGTTAGGGGTTACATGGTGTAAAACTGAACATGTGTTTGTGGTTAATGTTGTTCATTTTATTTTCTTGTTTCTGCCCAGTATGGAAGAGGTGCACCACATCCCCCTCAGATCAGCAAGGTGAGTTTTGGATTTAGCCCTTTTGATGTCATTTTACACTTAAATCACACACCACTGCCTAATGCAAATATTTATTACTCTACAAAGGGTCTATATTGATACTAAAGTTACCCTATGTAAACTTTATGTGCTACACTCTAAGAAGGAATGTGTCATTCTTGACACAGGTATTGTGTTAAGGTGATTTTAACACATAGTGTGTTGAATATGACACAACATGTGTATTATTCGGTTAAAATGCTGTTTGACACATTTTGTGTAAAAAATTACATATTCATAATTCTTATCCTAAACATATTTTAAATTTACAATGAGGCCAAATACTCAACACAAACTAGGACTGTGGTTTGAATATCACACAAAAATAGTTTTTATTTCTTTGATTCCTTGTTTTACACTTTTACTACCCCTTTCTTACACACATCTACAAATGACACAAAATGTGTTGTCCCTGAGCATACCAATTCAAATGTGTTGTCCCTGAGCACACACATGTTGTGTCATTTCTGACACATTACTTTTTAGAGTGTATAATGTGATTTTATCGGATGTGTTATAATATGATTTTATTTGACGTGTGCACAAATGAATGCAGGAGGGGAGGCTGGCGTGGAGCTACAGGAGCAAGGAGACAGCAGAGGAGGGATCGGCCACCTTGTGGAGAACGGAGGAGAGAGAGAGGGAAAAGAGAAGGAGAGTCTTTTCCAAAACGGAGGAGTATGATCACCTTGACGATAGAGGAGAGTAGCAGGACAGGCCTCTGACTCTTCTCTGTGAAAAACAAAATAAGAGAAAATGTATTATATTATATTATATTATATTATATTATATTATATTATATTATATTATATTATATTATATCATATTATATTATATTATATTATATTATATTATATCATATCATATCATATTATATTATATTATATTAGCCTATATTATATGTAAGGGATCACTGACGTTTGGATGGCTGATAAATAATGCAGGCCAAGGTGATAATGCAGCCACAACGTGAAGCAACGTTACACCTCGAAGTGCATTATGTTATGCTATCTGAATAGTGTTGCTTTTGGCAGCACATTTTATTTTTAGTCTTAGTTAGTCTTGTTTTGACAGTGTTTTTTGTTGCGTTGTTTTAGTCTAGTCAAGTCACAAGACTTTTAGTCTTTAGCTAGTCTTGTCTTTGAGAGCTTTGTTGTTACTTGTTTTAGTCTAGTCAAGTCACAAGGCCTTTTAGTCTTAACATTTTAGTCGGCTAGTAAGACTAAAATGTTCCTCTGACTACAATGGCTAGACTAAAATGTCACATACTTTTCCTCACAATGAATGTTACATAGCCTGCTTTTTGTCATACATTTACGATGATGAAAACTGACTACACTTGCGGCCTGATTTTTGTTAAGTAATGATTATCTTGCAGATGCACCAATGAAGACATTTGACATTGAGGTTTTTTTTTCCTTTTTCTATTTAATGACAGCTTTTTTGCCACTTAAACAGTACAACAGCATCGTCGTTGGCAGTACCCATAACGAGGATATAACCAAAAATGATTTATTGGATTAACCTAAGAAAATTGTGGAAAATATTTCCAACAGATTAAATCAAGCACATTTAGCATCAAGGAAAAAAATCTCAACCTTCCATTCATTTAACTTCACTTTGTTGGGTTGATCTTAAAGTTTGTCACACAACACAACAAACATGTCATAACAAAAGTGATACATTGAAACCTTTTGAGAACTTGTAAAAAAAAATTCCGGCATCAAGCAGCCTCATCCCAACTTCTCAACCAATCTCTCAATCAGTGCCTGGCACCTGATTACTAAGGGCTGGTAGGTCATGAATCAATTACTGCTTGCACCTGCACATTCCTCATCACTCTGGTCACATGACACACTTTCACCTGTATATAAAGCTGGACTGCCACATTGCCTGAGTTGCTTACCTGACTGCCTACTGGCATGGCTCAGCAAAGTGCTTGCTTGACTGCTTTGTGGTTATTCTATGCGAGCCAGCCTGTGGCAATTTTAGCTCATGGCTTTTGTTAACTTGCTAGGCACATCATGCATTGCTTTGTGAGCTAGCTTGTAACATGACTTGTTAATTAGCTTGCTGTATTGCACATGTCATGCAGGTGAGAGGTTCTAAGGGAAGAACCATCTGTATGCTAGACAATTGGTTATACAGCCTCTCGATAAAGTTATTGATGACAAGTGATATAAAGTCCAACCAATACTCATTATGATTGTGGCACAAGCCTCCATTAAAATTCTCAAGATCTCATGCTTGTGAGAGACAGCTCTGAAACGTAGTAAAAGAGAGCAGTGGCATAGTGGTTCCATGCTAAGAGTGCTTCAGTCACGGTGAAGGATGGGAGGTGGGACAGAACCATGATCAGGGTAGGCTACCTCAGTTATGGAGGGGAGGAGGGGGAAGGGAGGGAGGGAGGGGTGGGGGGGGCAGGTTTCCTTACACCAATTGCAGGTCAGGAATCAAACTAATTTGAATGTTGTGTGTACAGACAAAGCTTATATCAACACAACTAACAGAAATTAAATGAACTTTGTTCAAGTATGTATGAATTATTAATAATGAGAAGGAGGAGTAAGAGTAGAGGAGAAGTGTTATGAAATTCGTCAGCAGGTGCATTGCGTCAACAATGTAGGCTAGTGCGGTCTGCTGAATATGAACACCTTCCTAATCAGTTATGCACGATTTCAATTGGCATCATTATTATTAGCCTAATCATCATCATCATCATAATAATAATACAAATGATAGTAGGCTACGCGTAATAGTAGGCCTAGTTTTAATTCGTCAATAGGCTCTACATCGCGGCAACAATGCAGCCCGCGAGGCGTTGGATTTTTTTTATAGCCATGGGATTTTTTTTTTTGACCATGAAATGTCTTAATAGCAGTCTGGCCTTAGCCTATACATCAACTTGAATCCAGCATATTGTGGCGAAGGAGAATGCAGGCAGGCAATATTGTTCTTTATCAAAATTATATTGATGGACATCTTTTAGCCTATGTTTGTTCAATAAAATGGTTAGTTCACTTTGAGTTTAAAAGACGTGTCCCTTCCAATGTATTAACGATAAGCGCAGAGCTGCCGGTGCCTGTGACATGCCCATGGCTGCAATAATTAATAGAAATATTAACCTTTGTTTAAATGCACTTAAACTGAAATTCGACAGAATGACGGACCAGTTTCATGTTAACGTGGACTTGTTGCTGTCTCGGAGTACAGAGAGAGAGAGAGGGAGAGGGAGAGAAAGAGGAAGAGAGACGCGCACGTTTCTTAGAAGCTCCTGTCTTCCAAACGTTCAATAATCCGACGATATGCACTTCTTTGGAGGTTAATCCAGATTCAAATTATTATTGCCCCGTGTCCCATGGGACAGCCGCATAACGCACAACACATTACGGCAAAAGGTTCATGTTTCACTATAGGCTACGTTTTCAAAGATAAGTTGATTGTGCCACTTCGCGCCATCTGCATGGGAATGTTGTCAATTATTTCATTATTCTTATAGAGTAGAAGTCGCTCTTTCTGTGGGGTTGGGTTTCCAATGTTGCTGCATCAACGCCAAATAATTCATTGGCGATGGAAGATTGACGGATGGGACTAATTGACAGGTCAGATATGGAGCACCGGGAAAAAATACTTCTCGCTCGTGTTCACTGCGTGCGTAATGCATTATTTTCTGCTGTTCGACAAAATCTGACTTCTCACACAATAAGACTTTCGTATCATTAATGAGCATTTAACATAATGGCATGTTAATGTGTCTGGGCTCCGTTGTATTTGTGCACAGATTACTTAGCCTTGTCGGAAAGAAAACGTCTATCCAAGCAGCGGTAGTCTCAGAAGTGGGGCGCGCAATGGTGCATGAAAATGTTTCGTTTCTCTTTTTGTTTTGTTTTGGATGACGTCATGGTTTTTATTTCCACAATATGTTTAGTCATAGTCATCGTCATGCAGCAAGTATTTCCGTTGCGTTTCCTCTAAGATTTCCTCATGTGGCCATGCATTTAAGTCACCTCTGGTTTCAAAAACGTCAAGCAGTCAACGTCTTCGTCATGACAATTGGCTTGCAAAATGTTCGTTGACTGAGATATGTCGTCCTCGTTGTCGTTGACGACAGCAACACTATGATCTGAACTCAGTGAAGTCCATTATCCTGCTTATAACACGGTGGCCACATTTGTCTGAAGTTTATTTTGGGAATCATATCCATGCTTTAATGGCTAAAACAAAAGTTTTATATTATATTATATTATATTATATTATATTATATTATATTATATTATATTATATTATATTATATTATATTATAGTGCTATGGCACAATGTACTAAAAGCTCCATTGCTACTATTCATATTTCAATATTAGTAGAAGTGCTACTGCTATACCACTGTTAGTACTACTATTACTTTACTACTACTACTACTGCCCTACAAAAGACAAAGTGCAGTAACAACATCATTTAGTCAAATTTATGAATGAAATGAGACTGAATTAGATTGAAAATGTTCTTCATTACACCTCTTACATATTTGAACAAAGCATCATGGCCCAAAATGTGTCACGTTTTAGAAGTATTGCTATGTCAAAATTGCAGTAACTACAATATCCAACCCAATACCAAGTGTTTTCAGGGCCTTTTTCTCAGTTTCAGTCCCAGTCACTTTGCCTTTGTAAGGTACATGAAGTGCAACAGTGGTGATAAGTTTTGTGTTTGTTATACCACAACTGTATTATATACTTTGGTAGTACGCTTAGTTATATTAGTTATATATTATTTTAGATTTAAAATGGTAGACACCTTTTTTTAATTGCTATCTGATTAACATTTTTAATTTGCACTCATGTGTTCTAGGCGTAACAAATACTACATGGATACATGCTTTAGGCTTTTCAGGGCATTTATTTAGAATGCAGAATCACAGAAAAAAAACGATACAGTGTCTTCTCGTGGAGAGAGACCAGTGGAAGATGATTTGTTTTTTATTTTGTTTCTTGTTTCGTTTACCCTCGGTCACTGATGACCTGGAATCAGATACTTTATTTTCGTGTTGTAGTGGGCGATGCTTCCTTCTCCCATGTTGGGTTTGAGCTTTAGCAAATTTCTACATTCCTTCTAATTTTATAACTGTATAACATTTTTTTTCACTGTTTTGTTAATTCTAGATAGTTATTGTATTGTGATGTGCAGGCTAAACATTCCATTGGAAGGCCACAAAAGACAGAGCAAAAAGTTTAGTGTAATTGTAAATAACTGAAGCTGGGAGTAAAACAAAACATTCACAACCCAATGCATTGATGAAATGCTCTTTTTTCCGTTTTGCTTGTCCCATGCTGGTAAACAAACAAGGAAACAGACAACTCAGCTCCATTGATTGTGGATAGGGAAGCAATCTATATAAGAGTATGGGCGGTGTGACTTCCTTCAGTTTTCCGGCATCATGAATTAAGCAGTGCTCAAACCTGTTTCCAATATTAAAAATATTTTAACTTCAAATACATTAGCTCATATATTCATTGTGAAATTAGGTAGTCTTACCTTATAATTGTAATAAAATGTCAAGAATGTAACCACTGACTGTTCCTTTTGTGCTTATTCCATCAGGATTACGGTGTCTTTTTTAGCTTGCCTTAGATTCTGCAACATGCCCTTGCAGAGTACTTCTTTCTAGCTGTCACAACCACTGGCTCGTTAGTGGCTGTAACATGAAGGGAGACCACACAAATTTGTACATTTTAAACAATAAATGTATTTACAATATGTATGAGGGATCAGTGATGTGGGTTAAACAAAGTACTGTATACATCAGTTAGTGAGTGTTGTACAAAGGTGCAAGTGTGGTGCAATCTCGGCCATCATCAGCCCTGACCATTCGGTCGCCGAACGAAGGTGCCCTGAGAGTAAGAGGGAGAGAGAGGGACTGCTGATGGGAAGCCTTCTATAGGCCGCCCAATCAGCAGCCCTCAGAGGGTCTATAGGCCGCCCAATCAGCAGCCCTCAGAGGGCCTATAGACCGCCCAATCAGCAGCCCTCAGATGGTTTATAGACCGCCCAATCAGCAGCCCTCAGATGGTTTATAGGCCGCCCAATCAGCAGCCCTCAGAGGGTCTATAGGCCGCCCAATCAGCAGCACTCAGAGAGTCTATAGGCCGCCCAATCAGCAGCACTCAGAGGGTCTATAGGCCGCCCAATCAGCAGCACTCAGAGGGTCTATAGGCCGCCCAATCAGCAGCACTCAGAGGGTCTATAGGCCGCCCAATCAGCAGCCCTCAGAGGGTCTATAGACCGCCCAATCAGCAGCCCTCAGAGTTTTTATAGGCCACCCAATCAGCAGCCCTCAAAGGGTCCACAGCCTCCTGTCCACAGCTCCGCCTGTGGGCCAAGTGGAACAACAACCCACCAGCAGAGCCGGGCCTAGCACTAGCATGCAGTACTTTTCAGCAAGCCTTTGCCAATAGCACGTATTTTGCAAAATGCTAAGCCTACAGGACCAGACTTTGACACACCCAGAAGCTACTCCAGCAGCAGACATAGAACCATGCAATGAACTAGCCATAGTCTAGTCAAGTCAAGTCAAGTCGGTCTTATCGTCAATTTCTTTACATGCACTGGTCATACAAAGAATTGAAATTACGTTTCTTACTTTCCCAAGCAGACATAGACATACATTGGACTTTAGGTGTGGACGTAGACAATTAGACATAGACAGCAGGGGCGCCGCTAAAAATGTTGGGCACCATGAAATATTCAAATTTAAGGCCCCAAAAATGACAAATTGTGTCATCAGCATCCTTCCAAGGGCACCTGTCAGCGCTTGGGCCCTTATAATCTGCAACACCACCACCACTATTTTGCACTGTTTCCACATGCACTTCTGCAGATAAAGTGAGCCAATGATGAACACATGATATTGATGGTTGAAATGTACCCTCACTGGCATGGGTTACTGTTGAGGATATCCAGCTCAGCTGCTTTTCTTAAGCTTTGTTTTCCTGCGCACCCCCTTGTATATTTGAATGGTTCGCTTACAGCCTAACTGCCACAACCCACTGCACAACTTTGATTAATATTAAATATAATTATTGGGATTTCATTCGTTTGACCAGCATTGTGGACTTCGCACAATCACATGGCATATTTTTGCCTAGCTTTGGTTGTACAGTGACAATGTATTTGGCTTTATGGTCAAGAATGTTAACATCTACAAAAACAACAGTGCTCTCACCCATCCTCCTCCATGACTATACTTGTTACTGTCCTGCCCCCTCATCTTCCTGACACCATCACTGAGGTACCCTGACTGTGGTACTGGTGCCCTCCCCATCCCCCATTATCTCTGAAGTACCCTGCCTGTGGTACTGCTCCCCCACCAGAGTACCATGTGACTGCAGTAATCAGGCACTTGACAAGTGCAGGCATTAATTGAATCATGGCATATCAGCCCATAGTACTCAGGTGAGGAGAATCGCTGATTGACAGACTGATTGGAATGGGGCAACTTGTTGCTGGCAATAAAGTTACAAGTTAGAATATTTCATACACACTATCATCACTGTCTTACATGGCGTAAAACTTAAGTTTTAAAAAAAAGGAAAAAAAGAATATATAACAAAGAGAAAATAAAGAATAGTCTACAAAATTCAGGTGCAATGTGCTATTCTTGTGCTTTCCTTGACAATGATGATTAACAATGTTGGGGAACATAGTCAAGTCAAGTCAACTTTATTTATATAGCGCATTTCATACACATGTGCAACTCAATGTGCTTTACAAATACAAAGAGCCTTTAAAGGTATTTAAAAGCCAAAGAAGATTTCAAACATTAAGATAAAACATAGCAGGCTACATGTCACTCTCGGGCAGAAACTCCACTTTTATTATTTTATTATCTCCACAATTTTATTCATTTATGAATCACTATTTTCTAAATAAACATTTCAGCATCAAAGTTGGTTAGCCTATTAAATAGGCTAACTTATCAAATATATGTCCATGGAGACTCACCAGTAGAGCTGATTTATATTTTAATAACAGATATAATAATACAAAAGAAGTGGAAATAGGAATGTGGACAAAACGACAAGACTATACTTTGTCGGAGAAAGCAACTCGCAACTGCAATCGTTTTACACTTTCTGCCTACATCCGTAGTTTGTTATGGTGCCTTTTTTAAAGTCCCGGCGTGAAGACATGGGGGTGAGGTCACGCCTCTTGGCCAATCAGTGGGCTTGTCGTCAACATACTGTTCAGCTCGCTTCAGCCAGCCAGCTGGCTTTAGAGCTGAGTTGAGCGCAAGTCGAAATGCAAAATGTTGGCGGCTGAGTTGAGCTGTACCAGGAAAATATGTGCAGTGGAAATGACCCAATACAGTACATTACACCTAGAGTACCTATACATTATACATACATGTAAAGTGCAGGACTGGGCAACAGAAGACATAGGCCTACATAGAACATATATTATTGTTGGTATTGCTGTTATATCCTATTGTGACGATTCTGACACAGTGATAATAGCATTTTGTAATAAAAAGTAGGCCGGCCTACCATGCAAAATGAATGGACCTTTGTCACGTAGGCCTACCATGCAGTATGAATGGACCTTTGTCACCTGCAATATAACAGGACCGGCCTCCACATGCACTATTATGGTACTAGTCAGCAGCATGTAACATAACTGGATCTGCCTATACAACATGCACTATTACGAATCTAGTCATAGTAATATGCAACACCATGAGACATGATTTGCCACAGGCACTAGTTTGGGACTAATCATAGTAATATGGGACACTATGAGACTTTATGAGACATTATTGGACACTATGGGACATTATGGGACTAGTCAGCAGCATGCAACATAACTGGACCTGCCTTTGCAACCTGCACTATTACGAATCATAGCAATCTGAAGTACTACGAGTCCTGCCTTTGCAAAATGCAGCACCAAGGAACCTGCTTTTGCAACACGCACTGTTAGGGGACTAAAGGGAAAGTAAGTAAGTAAGTTCTAAATGAAATACCTAAATAACGTAACGAAATACTGTTTACTTACTCTAGCGAAGGGGAGTAGAGTTGCCCAGCCGGGACTCAAATCCAGACCTTCTGGGGTAGTATACTGGGGTTCTGACCACTACACTGCAATAGTCAGAACACACCCTCAACCCTAATGATGGTCACTCCATCACACTTACCCTCTGCAAAAAGCAGTACATAGAGCTAGCATCGGCAAGATGACAAAGAAAAATGTACCTAAACACAAGGGTGGGAATATACCACACACCTAAACACAAGGGAAAGATGAGGAAGAAGGAGGTCTCTGAGGAAGGCACAGGTGCGCCGAAACCTCTGTCACTTTGTGCACCTAAGTAAAAAACATTTAAAAACCTTAAAAAGTTGCTGAGTGCTCCAGTCATCCCTGGGTCTAGACAGTGTGAAGTAGCCCAATTTGTCTTGACAAGGCAAAGATTGTTGTGTGGGAAGAGACCATATCCTCTATAACTCATTTTAACCTGAGGCACCTGCAAAAAATGTCTGCTTAATGCTTGAGCCCATTTTGGGAAAATGTGCCCTCAGCCTATAAAATCCCAAATATCTCAGCCTCCCATGCACATAAAAGCATGGCATCAATTCAATTTAAAGGCAAAGACTCTCATCTTGCATTATAATGTGTTCATTCAGCTCTAACATAGGCCTACCGTACCCACATTTGGAGGGAAAAATCTCAAACATCACAAGCCTGAATGTTGCATCCATCCACTCCAGGCACCTAGGTCGTAAGCAGCATTCAGCACCAATGGGTTAAATCTTTATGGTTTTTTGTTTTTTTTGCAAACATAGATGTGGTGGGTTACATTTTCAGTTCTGCAGGATGTGAAAGGAAACAATAACTACAGTGTGGGTGTTATGTCTGTCTGTGGCCTGTGTTAATGTCTTATGAGTCATGAGGCCTGACGTCAAGTGTTAACAGCAGCGATGCGTGCAGCATCACAACAGCATTGCATGGGGGACAGTTAATGTAGCATGCAGAACGACATGACTGTTTGGGGAACGGCATGCAGGGTGATTGCATGATTTTGGCATCATTGCTTAGCTACCGCTTCAAAAGGTCCCAGGCGTGGGTCACGTGCCTCTGGCTAGCCTACAGGTATGCTACTCTACGAGCCGGAGAGTGAGAGGTGAGGCACGCACGTTGAACTAAATTACTCTTATTACCCTACAGGTAAATGTTTTTACGCAGTGCAATTATGTCTCTCTATCAAATGTAGTCTTGTTATGGCAGGCAATTGATAGAAGTTCAATGAAAGGGAGTGTCTATGGTCTATTGCATGAACATGTGGTTGGCTATAACGTGTTAGCAATATTAGGCTAAACACAAATTGGCCCTTTTGTAATATTTTCACAGAGATTTGGAGGTTTGACAGAAGGTCTGGTTGACATACTGTAGCTGTTTCGATAGATGAGGAGATTGTGGTGAAGCAAACTGTGTATTGAAGACAGATATTATCCCTTTGGGGTGTTGAGCAATGAAACAGGTTATGCAGGCACAAGTGAATGTGAGGTTGCGATAGACCACTACCCTCGGCTAAATTTAAGTTTTGTATGTCATGAGAGGCTGAGGGCTGATTCTATCTCGCATCTTAAAAGTAGTTGAGTAATGAGAAATGCAATATATGTGTTTATTCGTTCTGGAAAATATGATGGTCTTAAGTTCTGAATGCAACACAACATACCTGTTTTCTTCTTGCACTCAGCACAATTTGATGACCTGGTGCAATGCCATGATGACAAGATATATGGATGATATTTTGTTTATTTATTTTTATGAGACAGTACAATTATGATGGGAAGATTGCCAAAAAATGGTTTGTAAATAACTCACTGTCGTAGGTTTGCTAATGTGACATGCCCAGGCATGTTCCTTAGCTCTGAACTGTGTGTGTGTGTGCGCGTGCGCGCGTGCGTGCGTGCGTGTGTGTGTGTGTGTGTGTGTGTTATGATTAACTTCCGTTACAGGATGGCGATGGGGCCTGTTGTTTTGCTGCTGATGGCAGCAACCTCTCGTGAGTACGACCCCAAATTAGTCATTGTGGAAATCTCTCTCTCTCTCTCTCTCTCTCTCTCTCTCTCTCTCTCTCTCTATCTCTCTCTCTCTCTCTCCCTCCCCCCCTCCCCCCCCTCTCTCTCTCCTCTCTCTCTCATCTCTCTCTCTCTCTCTCTCCCCCCCCCTCTCTCTCTCTATCTCACTCTTGTTTTTTTTTTCTTGGTGATGTGTTCCACAGAAAGAAATCCTATCATTAACACATGAACATTCTTCTTTTTTTGGTGTGCGTGTGTGTGTGTGAGAGAGAGAGTCTATTGTGTGTTTAAGTGTTTAATTAGCCAATTATTTTATGTGTTAATTAGCTAGTATGTATTTAAACTAGCTTTGTTTTGTATTCTGTCAGGGAAACATGTTTACAGTATGTGTATTTATCTGCCCATTTGTCTGTCTGCCTCTCTGCCTCTCTCTGTCTGCTTGTCTGCATACCGGTCTGCATCTGTTCTGTCTGTATGCCTGCCTATCTGTCCGTCTGCCTGCCTGTCTGTCTGTCTGTCTGCCTCTGTTCTGTGTGTATGCCCGCCTGTCTGTCTGCCTGCCTGCCTGCCTATGTTCTGTCTGCCGGCAGGGCCTTCTGTTTTTCTGCCTGTCTGTCTGTCTGCTTCTGTTCTGCCTGTCCGTCTGCCTCTGTTCTGCCTGTCTGTCTGCCTGACTCTTATGACTGGCTGCATACCCATAGCTGTATGTTTGCCTGCCTGCCTGCCTGGCTGTCTGTTCATCTCTCTGTATGTCACCTGGCGGTGTACCTGCCTGTTTGTCTGCCTACCTCTATATTGCCTGTCTGTCTACCTTCTGTTCTGCCTGTCTGTCTGCCTGTGTGCCTACCTGTCTGTGTGCAGGACTGTTAGCTGCATCTACACATTTGTCCCACACTGTAAAACCAAAAGCTTCATATTGTTCAGCTTACTAGGATTGTTGAGCCCCCAACCATGAAATTGCAAATACCAGCTTCCACTTTCTCAAGTTGAGTTATGTCTAACTTTTTGATAAAAAGCTAAACTTAACTGATATCTTCAGTTGATATGGTAGGCTATACAAATAGTTGTAGATGCCTATAAAGTATACAGTCAAGTAATCTACAGTAAAAAATATAAGTTGACACTCATAACTTAAAAACTCAGCAGAAAGTTTCCTTGAATATGTGAGTTTTCTTTCTTTCTTTTTTTACAGTGCAGAAGGCCCAGACTGAACCCCACGACCCCCAGGTGATGGAGCTGACTGTGGGGCAGACTGTTCTCCTGCCCTGCCAACTCCCCCCTCCTCTGCCATCTCGGGACGCCCTCGTGGCCTACTGGCATGTACCCAGTACCGCCCGCTGTGCTGTCGTCTTCCGAAATGGGCAGGAGGAGCGTAAAGATCTGGACCCGTTCTACCGGGATCGGACTCAGTTCTCCGTGGACCAGCTGACGACTGGAGACTTCAGCATGGAGCTACGTAACGTCTCTGAGCTGGACCACAACACCACACTAGAGTGCTTTGCACACTACAAGCAAGGACCAAACGCAGGGCCCAAGTATCTCAACAAGGTCACCCTGTTGGTGCTGGACAAGACTGGTGAGTAGTAAAGATACACTGTAAAAAATAGCTGTTAATTTAGGGCAATTCTGCAACAGCATTCTACTGTTTTTCGAAACAACAGACAACTACTGTGAAAATATTACTTTGAGTCACATAATGAGTATAAACAGTAAGTGCTGCACAATAGCAGCATTGGCCATTGTGGAAGCAACCAAGATATTTTAGGCAACACCATTGAAACCCATTCATCCTCCACTTGTCCGTGATCACCATTAAGCTTCAATACCACCTGAAGAACTTAAGTCATTCTCACTGGTTAAAGATTCTCTGATACTATAAAGCATGATGAAACAATTTCTAAGGAAACTACAATACTTAAAAAGTGCTTGATGCCGCAAAGTATGAGTAGCACATGCATTTTGATAGTGATGAAAGTGTGAATGGCTGAAACATTAAAGAACTTGTAACACTCTTGCAACAAGCAGTCCCATCTAAACCAATCTGCTAATCAGTGCCTGGCCTCACTTGAGTACTAAGGGCTGTTGTGCCATTATTCAATTATGGCCTTCACCTGCCAAATGCCTGATGACTCTGGTCACATGGTACTCTTGCACCTGTATATAAATCTGGACTATCAACACTTCAGTTGCTTGCCTGCCTGCTGGCTGGCCTGCATGGCACAGCATAGCACTTGCTTGCCTACAAGCTTGCTTACAGGCTTGCATACTTTCCTTTTGTGAAAGCTTGCTTTGTGGCACTTGCTGTGTGTGGCACCATTTATGGCATTGTTGCATATAATGTGCCTCCTGGAAATTAGGCATTGCTTTTTAGAGCTACCTTGTAGTGCTGCTTGTTTGCTGTGCTACTTTGTGCAAATTACGTTTTTACAGACTGACCAATGCTATTTTCATCATTGGCTCATCAAGAGCTGATATATTAAAAAGCCCCCCTCACACACTCCCATTGTCATTGTAACATAGCACTGCGTAGGCCTAAACTGAAATTGTATTCATGCCCCACACATTCAAAGGACCACCCCAACCCAGCATCTTAATAAAGCACAGTGGCGGCATGGTATCATGCTCAAGTCATGGTGACCGATGGGACAGTGGGGCGGTAACATGGCCGAGGTATGGAAAATGATGGGTGGGAGGGAAGTTGCCATGGCCATATTCATGAATGCAACTATGACCCAGTAATTGCCTGTTATATCACAGTACACTCTTCAACTTTTTTAACTGTAGTGTACTGTTATTTTACCTATACTACTGTATAAATATTGTAGAGTACTTTTAGTTTGACAATACTAATACTGTGAACGTTTTGTAGAGTACTGTTATTTTAACAGTTCAATTGCTGCTGAAAAATTGTTATATACTGCGGTACATTAAACAGCACTGAACTGTATTTGATGTTTGGTGTGAAATAACAGTAGAATTATAGGTAAATATAATTGCCGGTAACTGCCGTTATTTTGCAGGGGAAATCTCTTACAGTGTAGGCTACTTTATTATGTGTCAAGTGAAAAGTGCATCCTTCCCTCCATCCATCTATCCATGTTACGTGTGGTGATAGCATCATCTCTCCTCTTGCCCCCTTCTCTCTTCTCACTCCATCCTTCCATCCATGCACGTCATACAGTTATTACGGTTTAAGTCTCTACCTCTCCCCTGTTGGCAGACCATTCATCTGTGCCATGTAACCTACATTGTTGTAGTTGTAGTAGGGCTGGGCGGTTCTGGAAAAAATGTGTATCACGGTTTTCTTGATGAAAATTGATATCACGGTTCTCTGCAAGGTTTTTTTATAAGCTGCGATTTTCCCCCACATCTCAATGTTACTGAAGAAAAAACTGAAATTTAATTAAAAATTAAAAATGAGATAAAATCCTGAATTTAAATTAATTTCCATTTCAATTTTAATCACTGTTTTGGAATAAAAAATAATTAAAAAAAAACCCCTCTCTCATCAAAAAGTGAACCTTGTGTAGGTGAAATGGTTATCACGGTTTTTTAATGGTATAGCGCCCAGCCCTAAGTTGTAGCATGTTTCTCCTCTTCCCGCTGCCCTCACATAATAGCTTGTCTTCCTCTTCCATCATAAAGTAGTTATACCATGTCTGTCTACCTTCTGTGTTCACTCGTTTTATGACTTTCTCTTCCCCTGCTGTCACATTATAGTTGTACCGTGTCTGTCTATCTTATTTGTTCACTTACAGCAGTGTTTCTCAATCTTTTTTAAGCGAGGCACCCTTTCAATTCATGAAAAATCTCAAGGCACCCCAAACCAACAAGCCGTAACATGATATTGCATTCGTTATCACACAAGCTTAGAAAAGTAACACATTTGGAGACGTCACACAACCAACATTCGAAGTCGCAGCTTTATGTCAAACAGGCTATGTGCAGGCCATATTTTACTTTATTGTGCGTAAATGGTAGATGAAAGATTCCACTGACTAAGCATTCCTTTATTAATTTAGACAAATATGCATTATATTACATAATTTATTTATTGAGATCAATTTCACATACCATCATCCATGTTTCTGCGGCACCCCAGAGGGGGGGTGTGCGGCACCCCAGGGTGCCACAGCACCCCAGTTGAGAAACACTGGACTATATTGATGACTTTCTCTTCCTCTGCTGTCACGTAATAGTTATACCAATACCATGTCTGCCTATCTTCTGTGTTCACTTGTTTTATGTCTTTCTCTTCCCCTGCTGTCACATTATACACAGTAAAAATTTACAAGGATTTCAGAGTAATTTACTGTGAAATCTCACAGTTAATTACTCTGATGTTCTGGTACACTATGCTACTGTGATGGTCACACGGCACACAGCAAATTAGTCTGAAATCATTGTATCACTTGCCATTTCTCACCTAACATGCACATCACAGTATTTTACTGTGCTCTTCAAGGATAACCAGCATGACAAAGTGATAAACTAGGAAACATCACAGTAAACTACTGTGTGGGCGGAGCATCTATTAAATTATTAGTGCATTGGGGCACAACTTCAGTCAAAGACAGGTTGGGCTCTTCATTACAATCACACCTTTCATTGACATTTTCAGCAAATTATTTCATTCTTAATGTCTTGTGGTATACATGTATACACCCATCATCAGTTGACTACTTTATCCCCACTCTGTTAAGTAGCTGAAGAATGAGCTTATAAATATTGGGAGATATACATGACCATCTTCATGATGGTGGGAATATGGTCATTTTTCTTGTGTACCACTTTAAATAGTACAACCCCTACAATAAACACAGAATATAACAAGGAGTAATATTTTGAAGCACACTTAATATATTCCTTCTAGATAAATGGCTCTCCATAAGTGCATTGCATGATGGGACACGATCTGAAGCACGTATGTCCTAAGCCCCTCCCCCTCAGGTTGCACATATTGACATGAGGAAGTGAGAAAAAAGATGACCAAGCATGGGAAGACATGTAGCAAACAAGAAGTTGATGACTAAATGTCGATGAACTGTCTGAAGGCCCAGATTGTGCTATATGGCAGTCTTGGCCTAATGGTTAGGGAGGTGGACTTAAGTTCAGAGGGTTGCAGGTTCAAATCCCTCCGAACCCTACATTGCCCTAGGGACAGCAACCATATTTGTATATCACTTTGAGTAAAGGCGTCAGCCCTCAACCCAACTGACATGCCTTCCCATTGAACTTTCGCCCACTTCAAGTGTGTAACAATATCTTACTGTGAACTCACAGGGAGTTACTGGCTACTAATTGCATTCATTTCACAGTAACATACTGTGAATTCGTCATATCACAGTTAACTACTGTAAAGGCGTCAGCCTTCAACCCAACTGACATGCCTTCCCATTGAACTTTCGCCCACTTCAAGTGTGTAACAATATCTTACTGTGAACTCACAGGGAGTTACTGGCTACTAATTGCATTCATTTCACAGTAACATACTGTGACATTCTGCCATAATTTGTTACTGTGAAATCCAGAGAGACTTTTCGTCATATCACAGTTAACTACTGTGCGGTTATAACAGGTGTTTTCTTCGTCTAGGCCATGATTGGGTGCATTATGTGGCTGCCTTGGCCTAATGGTTAGGGAGGTGGACTTAAGATCAGAGAGTTGCAGGTTCTAATCCCTCCTAACCTGGCATTACCCTAGGGACAGTAACCAATGTTGCATATCTGTATGTCACTTTAGGTTGCTCCTGGCCATGATGGAGTGTAATTACTTATTGTCAGGCCTAATTAGAAGAAGGTCTATGATTGGAAATGTTGCTGGTTCTGCTTCCAATAAATGAAGTTGCAACCAATGTGCTACACAAACACTTTTTTAAGTTGGCACCTGCTAATGCCTTTGTCTTGGATGTGCAGGCCAAAACTCCAGCATCCAATTTTAAATCAGAATATTGCCACCTAGTAAAAAAAAGGCTATCTTGTGAAGTGCCATTGCACAATTGAAAGTCAAATGCTTGACATGATTGACATTGCCTACCATCAACCAGGAACAATGGTAGTGCCCAATCAATCTGTCAATTAGTACCTGCCCTCACTTGAGTATATATGACTGTTACAAGTTCATTGAATTACTTCCTGCAGCTGCCACATGCCTGATTACTCTGGTCACATGGTTAACTTTCACCTCTATATAAACTCAGACTGTCACAATGCTTGAGTTGCTTGCCTAAATGACTGGTTCGCTGGCTCTCTGTCCGGCTTGTTGGTTAGTGAGCTAACTGACCGACCAACTGACTGTTTGTTGGCCAGCTGGTTGGCTGGCTAACTGACTCTTTTGGTTGACTGTATGGCTGGTTTGTTCGCTGGCTAGCCATACAACTGACTTGTTTGTTGGTTAGTTGGCTGACTAACTGAGTGTTAGTTGGTTAGCCGGCTCTTTGGCTGGCTAGCTGACAACTGACTCTTTTGGTTGGCTGGTGGACTGGTTTGTTGGCTGGCTTGCTATTTAGTTGGTAGTGAGTATTGTGGTAGCAGGTACCCTTTTTGGTGTGTTGCTTACTTGATTAAGAAATTTCAGGATTGTCTAATTATGCTCAACTAGAGTATTCTATGCACACTGGTTAATGTACTCTCATCCAGGAGATAGCAATTATTAAGTGCTAATAATATTGCACATACTGCAGAAACTTGAATTTCTCTGTGGTTATGGATAGTTTGGATGTTGGATAGTATGGATAATTGGATAGTATGGATAGTTTTTGTCTATCAATACAAGAGAACAGTGTGATGGACTGGTTCCCTGCCACAGTTGTCTCAGTCATGGTGGGGAATGGGAGGTGCCACAATAACATGGTAGCTACCTCTTTTGTAGTGATGAATGGAGGGGCGGGATCATGGTAGTGTGGGTAGGGTGACAGTAACTTACTGTGGTGTGGCCACAGTAAACTACTGTGAGAAGATCACAGTAAACTGTGAGGATGGCCACAGGGAATTACTGGCTACTAATTGCATTCATTTCACAGTAGTTTACTGTGACATCACGGGAATATTTTTTACTGTGTAGTATTACCATGTCTGCCTATCTTCTGTGTTCACATAGTTATAGTATGACGTTCTCTTCCTCTGCTTCTCTCTACATCTGTCCATCTCCTGTCCTCCCATAGGTGCAGGTGGAGAGCACTCTAGGTGGAGTATCCTAGCAACAGTCGCTGTGTTGGGTGTTCTACTGGCGGCCATAGCTGCAGCTTACTTTGGTGAGTGTGCATGTGCCTCTTATCTTGGGTTGCAGAATTTTCCTCTAGGTTCCAGAATTATCCTATCAAGGCAGTCCACCCAGTGGTGGCTGTTTTGTTTTACTTATAGACTAAACACTGTTTTTTTTCTTTCTTGTTTCTGCCCAGTACGGAAGAGGTGCACCTCATCTCCCACAGCTGAGCAATGTGAGTTTGATGTAGCCCTTTTGATGTCATTTTACACTTAATCACACACCACTGCCTAATGCAAATTGTAATTACTCTACAAAGGGTCTGAATTGATAATATAGACTTTGGGTGCTGTAACATGATTTTATTACACGTGTTATAATATGATTTTATTGGACGTGTTATAACATGGTTTTATTGGACGTGTTATAATATGATTTTATTGTATGCGTTATAATATGGCTTTATTGTATGTGTTATAATATGATTTTATTGGATGTGTTATAATATGGTTTTATTGTATGTGTGCACAAATGAAGGCAGGACGGAACGCTGATGTGGAGCTACAGGACCAAGAGAACAGAGGAGAGAAAGAGAAGGAGCACAGCCAACAGGATGGAGGAGTGTGATTACATCACATAGAGCAGCAGGCCAGGCCTCTAACTCCTCTGAATGAAAAACAAAACAAGATATTATATTGTATTATTTGATATTATATGATATTATATGATATTATATTATTATATATTATTTTATATTATATTACAGAGTATTGCTAAGTAGTAGCAGTTAAATAATATCTATAATAGTACTATTTAACATTGTAATAGTACAAGTGCTAATAATGTGAATGAGACCAAAGAGGACTATAATAATAATAATAATAATAATAATAATAATAATAATAATAATAATAATAATAATAATAATAATAATAATAATAATAATTAAAGCCGCGAGCGGCGATGACGGGCCCTCGCACCTGCGGCTCAAGGCGGGGCATATTGCCCCATCACATCCTGCCCAAAACAAAAACGGAGTCTCTACGACGTTCGGTTCACGAGATAAAGATATTTAAGAAATCCACTTTTACTGCAGTTCATTTGCCTACCATATGGTGGCGCTATATCAGGTTGCCATAGTAGGCATATAGAAAAAGGTTTATACTCATTATATGCATGAACACATGCATTTGCACTGTTTTAAAAACACTACAAACTAAAATAGTGGCCAACTTCCTGTTTCAATAAGAGGTCCAATTATCTCACTTCCTGTTGGGCGTGGCCATGTCACTGCATGACATTTTTTGTTCGTTTTAGTCAGATACACATCCATAAAAAATTTGAAGCCCGTAGCTTGAACTTAATGCTGAACCCGCCCTATAGACCCATGACTTAAGGGGGCGCTACAGAGCCCATGTACCGAGTTAGGGGCGGGGCTTGTTTGGAGAGGTACGTGATGGCCTACCAAACAGCTGTGCGAAGTAACTTTGAAAGATATGCATGGCAACCCCCTCAGAAAGGGCACATTTTCTGTGATTTTTTCACCAGAATTCATCAAGCCGCCATCTTGTTTTCTTAAAATATATTGAAAATTCCTTCACAAAATATCATCTCCAATGTCTTAAGATCATTTGCAAATTGGAACAAAACCAAACAAGTGTATGGTTCAAGAGGAGTACTTCAATGTACATGGTATGACAATTTGGGCATATGTCAAAAGTTCAACTTCAAGTCCAATTACCTCACTTCCTGTTGGGTGTGGCCATGGCCTCCTGTAGACTTTTTTGCATCTCTTAGTGAGATACACACCCAAAAAAAATGTGGAGTCCGTAGCTTCAACTTTATGCCCGTCCAGGCCCATAGAACCAGGACTTAGGGGGGCGCTACAGAGCCCATGTTTTGAATTAGGGGTGGGGCTTATTTGGAGAGGTACGTGCTGCCTTACCAAACACCTGTGCTAAGCAATGTTGAAAAATATGCATGGCAACCCCCTCAGAAAGTGCACAGTAGAAGCACATTTTCATCAGACTTCAGCAAGCCGCCATCTTGTTTTCTCACAACATATTAAAAATTCCTTCACAATATATCATCTGCGATGTCTTAAGATCATTTACAAATTGAAACGAAACCGAACAAGTGTACCGTTCAGGAGGAGTACATCAAAGTTCATGGTATGACAATTTTGTCGTATGTCAAAAGTTGCATTTCATGTCCAATTACCTCACTTCCTGTTGGGTGTGGCCATGGCATCCTAAAGACTTTTTTGATTGGCTTATTGAGATACACACACACACAAATTTCGGAGTCCGTAGCTTCAACTTTATGCCGGTCCCACCCCATAGGCCCATGACTTAAGGGGGCGCTACAGAGCCCATGTGCTGAGTAAAGGGTGGGGCTTGTTTTGAGAGGTACGTTGTGTCCTACCAAACACCTGTGCAAAGCAACATTGAAAGATATGCATGGCAACCCCCTCAGAAAGGGCACAGTGGAGGCACATTTCCTGTAATTTTTTAATCAGAATACATCAAGCCGCCATCTTGTTTTCTTACAACATATTGAAAATTCCTTCGCAATATGTCATCTGCAATGTCTTAAGATCCTTTACAAATTGAAACGAAACCGAACAGTTGTACGGTCCAGGACAAGTACATCAAAGTTCATGGTATGACAATTTTGTCGTATGTCAAAAGTTGAATTTCTAGTCCAATTACCTCACTTCCTGTTGGGTGTGGTCATGGCATCCTAAAGACTTTTTTGATTGGCTTAGTGAGATACACACACAAAAAAAATTTGGAGTCCGTAGCTTCAACTTTATGCCGGTCCCACCCCATAGGCCCATGATTTAAGGGGGCGCTACAGAGCCCATGTCCTGAGTTAGGGGTGGGGCTTGTTTTGAGAGGTACGTTGTGTCCTACCAAACACCTGTGCAAAGCAACATTGAAAGATATGCATGGCAACCCCCTCAGAAAGGGCACAGTGGAGGCACATTTCCTGTCATTTTTTCATCAGAATACATCAAGCCGCCATCTTGTTTTCTTACAACATATTGAAAATTCCTTCGCAATATATCATCTGCGATGTCTTAAGATCATTTACAAATTGAAACGAAACCGAACAGGTGTACGGTTCAGGACAAGTACATCAAAGTTCATGGTATGACAATTTTGTCGTATGCCAAAAGTTGACAAAAGTTCTACTTTAGCTCTAATTACCTCACTTCCTGTTGGGTGTGGCCATGGCATCCTAAAGACTTTTTTGATCGGCTTAGTGAGATACACATACAAAAAAAATTTGGAGTCCGTAGCTTCAAATTTATGCCGGTCCCGCCCCATAGGCCCATGACTTAAGGGGGCGCTACAGAGCCCCTGGACTGATTTGGGGGCGGAGCTTTTTTGGAGTCCTTCGTGCCATGATACCGAACACCTGTGCCAAGTTTCGTTAAAAGTTACGCATGGCAACCCCCTCAAAAACGGGCCAACGTGCGGTAAGAAGACAAATAATAATAAAAAAAAAAATAATAAAAAACATTGCAAGAACAATAGGGCCTCGCACCCTCCGGTGCTCGGGCCCTAATAATCCTAACTTGATGACGATAATAGTAATGACGATAAAAATAGCACAATGTCATGGATGGATACACACACACACACACACACACACACACACACACACACACACACACACACACACACACACACACACACACACACACACACACACACACACACACACACACACACACACACACACACAGACACTTGATAACTTTTATTTGGACCCAAGAGACAAGCATTAAGGTACCAGATCAAAATATTTTGGAATAGGCTATTGACAGGCTGACTTACACACTTACTTATGGCAGAACGATCTTGCTACTATTCTACATTGATGTCTCACTTATTTTCTTGAACTCATTCCATGGCCTCTCTATATCCTGCTTTCACATTGTCAATATTTTAATTGGTTTGTATACCCTTGTGTGCTGGCAACATTGAGCTGACAGTAAGCTAGAAATTGTCTGAAGTAAAACTTGACAAAGCTTCCTACACCTCCTGCATGTAACAATAATCAGACTGGCCAAATTAAAATCTTAGGCTAGTACTAGTTTACACAGGTCACCACTACCAAATTAATCCATAAAGATTACAGATCAAGAAAGAAAATGATAATACTTAAAAATGTACAGTGAAATAGCAAAAATAAAAATAATTATTTGTCTCGCCACTAGAAGGTGCTGCTGCACCTGTAGCGCCAGTAGCAGATGCTTCCCTGTTCCTCGTGGAGCGGAACAGGATTTTATTTTAACCCCAAAGTGAGGTCCTAAACTGACTGGTGTCATAAAGGACCCTTTAGTCACTACAATAGTGCAGTTGCTTTAAAGGTGCACTGTTAGCAATACTTTCAGCTGTTTCTTTCCTAAATTTATGCTGCCCATTCTCAAATGTTTATTTTTTTCGTGAATACTTTCCACCACCATCAAATTCTTAGTATTTATTATGACTAAGAAAATGGCACTTTTTGTACATGAAAAGATGGATCTTCTCCATGTCTGACATTTTGAATTTCCAGACATATACATTTTTAGCTCCAAAATGAACAGTACTTTGCTCATACTAGTACTTATAGAAATATATTAGTTTATTATTTTGTAAATACTCGTGAAAATCAAATCAAATTTGGCAACAGGCAACACAGTTTCAGTGAGCTGAATAATTGCAATCTGCTCTGTCTACCATTCTACACAGTGCTGCTTTAACGTTAAGTAATTTTCTATTAATGTGATGCCATATACACAGATGCATTAAACTCACCTTTGTTTAGATTTACTGTATTTCACAGTGCTCATCCTTACTGTACTGTCTTTCTTTTCTTGTACCGTAGCTCACATAGCCAGTATGTAGACTTGTGAATTAATAAAATGCTAAGAATGGAGACATTTATTGTTTTCTTGTGTGCTTATTCCACCTGGATTATTGTTCTATGAATCTTATCTTTGTTTTTGAAAGCTGATGTTGGATACTATGAGTTTAGCCTTTGCAACATGCAATCTTTGGCGCAAGACATCACAATATGCACTATCAGCTTCCCTGAGTGAAGCACTACAAGTATAAAACTAGGCATCACAGTATGCTACAGGTATGTCTTGCTTTTGCAACATGCACTTTGCTACAGCAGTTCCAAAACAGTGCACTATTACGGGACTAGTCATAGCAATGTGCAAGTAAACACTAACATAAAAAATACAAACATAAAGCATACCTGCAAAAAGTTAACATAAAATATATACCTACCTATATATACCTACATCAAGGGTATTCAATTAAAAGTCACTTAGGGCAAGTTTTTCAAATTCCCTCCAGTGAAGGGGCTGGATATAGAATCTGTAAAACTGCTAGCAGCACGGTGTCTGAGGTTAGGGGTGCGAAACAAGCGGATAGCTTTCCAGACAGAACAGATATTCGCTCCTCATCTAAGTAGCCTTAGTATGGTCTATTTATGACAATTTTTAGATAAGATTTCACTTTCATGTGAATACATAGTAGAGACATCCCCAACCTGAAGTGTTGGTGATCGCAAATTATGCACAGTCAGATAGCACACATATTTGTTTTCATTTTGTTCTGACATTATGGGGACCAGAACCTTGCCATCCAAGGTCCGTATCTGGCCCCAGGGCTTCTATTTGAATAGCCCTGACCTACATATACCTACAGCCAGTTAACATAAAATATACCTGTAACTCCAACTCCCATTTGTCATTGTGACACAGCACTCCACAGCACACAAGTGGACACTGCACACTGCACACAACGAAATTGCATTTATGCCTCACCCGTGCAAGGGGGCAGCCCTCAGTGGCGCCCCATGGGGAGCAGTGCGGTGGGACGGTACCATGCTCAGGGTACCTCAGTCATGGAGGAGGATGGGGGAGAGCACTGGTTGATTACTCCCCCCACCAACCTGGCGGGTCGGGAGTCGAACATAGCAGTGTTTCTCAGACTTTTTCAGACCGAGGACCACTATGTCCCCCCGAAAAATGGTCATGGACCACCTGTCAACTGAGTTGATAAATGGGTGCTAATTTGACATAGCTAATTTCAATGCAGATCGTTTTAATTCACATTGGAAGCCTGTCTTATTGCAGTGAAAATAAGATTTCAGCTATGTTCAGCTTTGTAATTATGTTAGAAATATAGCCTGCTAGCTTGTCTTGGGAAAGTAGAAATCCCCTCGCGGACCACCTGAGCTCTGTCGCGGACCACCAGTGGTCCCCGGACCACACTTTGAGAATCACTGCCCTATAGGGACCAGGTACCCCCCACGTGGCGGACCTCTTGGACCCCTTTCGCCCGGTGCGGAGCCCATCGCCTGCACCTCAAGTTATACCGTTAGCCGACACATGGGCCAAGCTCCAGGATTCCCCCTGGATATTGAAAACAGTGGTGAGGGGTTACTGTCTGCAGTTTGACAGACGCCCGCCTGCTTTTCACTCTGTGATCCCCTCGGTAGCCCTTGGTGAACAGGTGCTCACTTTCAGGGAGGAAATTGTGACGTTAAAGACACTAAAGAAGCAATACTTACGTAGCAAAGAGAGATATCCTCCGCGCTCCTGCACTTCACAATCTGGTGCGTCTCGGGAAAGGACTTGGTAAATGCAGGGGAAGAATTTGAATCATTGACTCTGAAGAAGACGTGTGAACGTCGAAACGTTAGTCTTGCCGCTTGCCCAATAAAAGAAGCAATACTTACGTTTCCCGCTCGGAGGCAGAGGGTGGTTTCTATAGTAGATACTTCCTAGTGCCTAAAAAGGATGGCGGCCTGCGACCTATCCTTGGCCTCAGACGCCTAAACTCTTTCTTCAGAGTCTTGTGTTTTAAGATGATGACTACAGCGATTGTTATGTGCTCGGTGCATCGTAGTAATTGGTTCACTTCAGTTGACATGAAGGACACCTACTTCCAAATCCACATCTACCCGTCGCATAGGAAATACCTACGCTTTGCATTTAAGGGAGTGTGTTATGAGTTCATGGTGCTCCCCTTCGGATTAGCTTGGAGGTCGCGCTTCTTCCGCAACGCGAGCAGGTCGTGCGGATCCTAGCGATCACGGTGACCTTTTGACCTGTGCTGACTCTGAGCCGCAGGCTAGAGCGCACACAGACCTTTAGGTGCCTCACCTGCACAGTTTGGGGTTCACCATTAACTGGCGGAAGAGTTCCGGAAGGAGAATGGGAGAGACTCATGTCTGATATTCCCTTCACGTCCAGAAAGTCCAGTGATCTCGTGGTGGAAGAGGAAGTGTGCAAGCGCGCAACCCTGTATAGCCCCTCTCGGAAGGCGGCAATGCGGGGCTTAGCAGCCTTTTTACCTGTCGGCTGTGAATTAATGGTGTTCGATGGACATCTTCTGCAGAATGAACCTCCCATAGAGAGTAGTCCCTCTCATTCTCCTTCAGAGAACTGGGGACATATACATGTCCTATTGTTATGCACACTGATACATAGCCAATCGGGTTAGGGTGTCAGACTTGTATCCCAAAGGTGGCCAGTTCAACAGGTTGGTGGCGGGGGTAATTAAAGTGAAAGTGAAAGCCCATTGGGAAACTCCAACTCCCATTGTCATTGTGACACAGCACACTGCACACTGCACACAACGAAATTGCATTTATGCCTCACCCGTGCAAGGGGGCAGCCCTCAGTGGCGCCCCATGGGGAGCAGTGCGGTGGGACGGTACCATGCTCAGGGTACCTCAGTCATGGAGGAGGATGGGGGAGAGCACTGGTTGATTACTCCCACCACCAACCTGGCGGGTCGGGAGTCGAACCGGCAACCTCTGGGATGCAAGTCTGACGCCCTAACCGCTCACCCATGACTGCCCATAACTAGTGCCCTCCCCCATCCTCCTTCATGTCTGAGGCACACTGAGCATGGTACTGTACTGCCATACTGCTCCCTTGGGATGTTGTTTCGGGCTGCCCCCTTGCATGGCATGAATGCACTTTTGTTGAGTGCACTGAACACTATGTACTGTGGACTGCTTTGACAGCATGAAAATGAAAGTTTCTCTTGTGGGTTTCACTTTTGACGAGGAGTACAATCATGCAGTCATAGCAACCCACACACACAACTGCAGTGGCCTTACCAGACTAGACTTCCTATCAGACACACATTCTCCACACCAGACTCCCAGACTCCCAGACCTCCTATCAGACCTACATTCTCCACACCACACTACCACACTACGTACAAGACTTCCTTTCTCAGAGCACATGGTGTATGTGAGCCACAGCAGGTAAGGAACATTACTACTATTTATATTTTA
>NC_085869.1:3624046-3637143 GCF_034702125.1 Engraulis encrasicolus | reverse complement strand
CCCAACAGTGGTTTTTTGAAAAATCATTGTGACCAAATGAGGCAGAATACCATCACAGTTTTTGGAAATGTTAGGAACAGACATCTCATCTTTCCAAAACTGTTGATAATATGGTGGTGAGTCGTGACATTTTTTTTTAATGACATGGCAAAGATGGCACCAAGTTTCAGTTTTTCCATTTTAAAGACTTCATATAATCTAAACTGTTCATCGCAGAAGATCAGTCTTTCAACACAACATGCACAGAATGGTTGGGAACATACAGTGTCCATATCAAACCTCTGTCTTTAAAACTGTGCTTACCACAGTCCTTCAAAGATGCCCACAAATTCAAAGGTGAGAATTTTTCAAGCAACTTTAAGCCTCCAGAAAACGGTGGTAAATGACAAAAGGATAAGTGAAAATCGACATTTCACAAGTACATGTTCCAAATGTTACCCCTTGAAATTTGTAAGGACCTACTTAAAGCAGTTTTTTGGATACGGCAATCTGAAAGTGGGCTCTCTGAGAACTCTGTTCCGAACGAGTCAGGGGGGTACCTGACAAAAAAAAATGTAATGAAAAAACTATGAGGTATTGAGAGCTATAATTTTGCACTTTTCCTATTGGGACGTTTGTGAACCTCCTTGATTTTTTTCTGCCAAATCTGAGATGGTCGTGCGGGATGATTCGGAGATTTGTCGTGGAATGACCCTATTGCTGGACGTTAGCACACCTTTAGCACAGCTGGGTGGGGAAAGGTTTGTTCACACCGAACTTCACAAGGCTCTGGCATCAGCACTGGGCATTGCAAACAGCGAAATGGCCTGATTATGAAATGTCTAAACTACGCCCAAACCAAAACAATCCCTTTACTTAACCTGACAGTAGGCTTAAGTTTCACGACCTACTGAAGGGGGAAGGTGCAGCAATGTTTCCTGGTGAACCAGTAGGCTTTAAAAAAAACATTGGGCGTCAACACATAGCTTCTGGTTCACCAGAAAAGCAGAAATGTGTTGAGTCACAAGTGTTAAGTTCAAGAAAAACGTTCCAATAAGTGTTGGAACTGTATAAACATGTTATCCTATAGCCTAATTATTCTATAGCTATGTTTCAAACATTTTGCTTCTATACAAATGTGCCTTTCTTGCATTGCTTAGAGTTCAGTGTATATTACTGGACTGTGCGGAGACTCTGTCTCTGTATCAGGCATTCCTGAGATAGGTTGCCTGCAGCTTAACCACAACAGAGAACTGGGCCAAGGCCTGTTCGTGTGTTTGTGTGTGTGTGTGTGAATGAATTCATCTCTATCCTGGGTGATTTGGCGTGGAATGACCCTTAATTAAGTTTCAAGCCGGCTTGGAGAGCGGATGGGGAGAACCGTCAGCTACCATTTTCCCCACTCGTTCTAACACTGAAATATCTCCAAGCCATATTTATTGAAGGATTGTCCCTGATTACATTTTGGTATCTCTTCCCGCTAAGGAGGGGGGCGTTCACCCCGGATAGAGATTAATTCATTCACACACACACACACACACAAACACACGAACAGGCCTTGGCCCAGTTCTCTGTTGTGGTTAAGCTGCAGGCAACCTATCTCAGGAATGCATGTGCAATGCAATGCAACCCGGGTGACAGTGAGCCCAAATAGACATAACATCAGGCTTGGCCTGAAACATGTACCTAGTAATACCTACCCTCACATGCAGTCTTGTATGCAAGGATCATCTAAGGTTGACAAGACAGTGAGAGAAGTGACTAAGGCAGGCACACAAGGCTGTTTAAGGAGATCCTTATTTAGCCACTTCGACATGTATGTCACAAATTTGGAGCCTGGTCATAGTTGTTGCACCTATTGCCATTCCATTTGTTTGTGTTCATCTGGTGTTTGTTCTGAGCCTGTGCCAAAATTTGAGTCTGTGCAAACACAGGTGTGCACTACTACCCCACAAAGATCTAGAGATGTGACAGAAGAGGACAAGAATGTTATCAGGGCCTGCTTGCAGCAGTACAGGCGTACATTAGTACCAAACATGCCACTTGTCACAAGCAAGGCTTTCTGCACCGGGTTTGGAACAGAGCTAATAGCAGCAGCAGTCAACCATAGTCCATCTTTGATATCACTTACATAACAAACAACTTACCAGTGTGTAGGCTCCGGCATGCTCAGGAAATTCTACTTATAATAAGTGAGGTGTTTGGTGACTTTGAGTATACAGAACACTTTATTAGTGCCAGACATTGATTTCACAGGCTATTTTGATGAGTCTGATGATGAGTCTGAAACTGAGACGCAACACAGCAGTAGTTCTGGGTCCAACTAGCAAAATGTTATCACATGCTGTTGTAGCAATGTAAATACAAGAATGGAAATAATGATGTACAAAAGTCTTTGGAGAAAATGTAAATAAATGTTTTATTGTGACAAATGTAAATAAATGCGTTATTGTGCCAACCTGGGTGTTGTATTAACTGTACAATGATAAGACATAAATAATGTGCAAAGAGAAATATAATAAATATTAACAAAACTATAAAAACTATTGAATGGCATGAATAGAATATACATTCACTATACAAATCCTTAAAAAAAAAAAATCCTTTTGTTTCCATTCAGCTGAACAGACATCAAGGGGGAGCCTGTTAAATTCACAGGTACATAGTCAATGGGCCATCAACAGTCTCTAGCTGTCTCAAAGTAAGGTGTCTGGGCCCTGGAAGTGTCCTTGGTTGTAGGGCAAGTGACTTCAGCATTATGCATTATGCACATCATGGTACACATATCCATCTTAGTATGCTGATTAATAGTAGATGCTGAGGTATCACAAAAAAATCTGAAAATCTGCTTGCAATTTCTGAAATGAAAATGCCTTTAAACTGTCAGCCGATGTATTGGCCAGCAGGAAATGGGTGAAAGGACTGCATATCTTCTTGCACTCTTCCTCCAGAATGTTTTGAATGTGTTCTGTGAGTGGTCCAAACAGGTCTTGGTGTTTCGTTATCTGTTTGGCTGCCCAGTTCCAGTTTTTTCTTGCCAGGGCCTCCACTATTACCGCTGTGTCATCTGGACACACCATCCTTTCACCTTTACTTCTGGTGGGGTAATAGACAATCACCTGTAACACACACCAAAAAAATATATACCGGTAGTCAGGGACAGTTTTTACATGATTAGATTTTTTTTACAATACAGTACAAGTTACTTGACTTAAATACTACTATATTAGTATATGCACATAACACTGAAAGTGTTTTAAGATACTCCAATAACAATAATAATAGTGATGATAATAATAACATGTATTTATATAACACAACTCATACAACATGTAGATCAATTTACTTCACAGTTAAATCAAAAAGACCAACATAAAACATGGGTTACTTGGGAAATGTCCAAGTACCTGAATGGTCTGTTGGGAATTAATAAAAGTAACTCTGACTCTAAAAAAACAACAACTAATATTGTTTGTGGTCAGGAGATGGACAGCAGAGGACTATGAACAGAAGATCTTGTGAAAGTGGGAGAGGGGCAGAGAGGGGCGATAATGGGGGATGGGCACCACAAGCAAATGTGTGGACTGGTGAGCTTGGTGGACTGATCTATCTCTCTCTCTCACACACACGCACACACACACACCACCACCAACAACACCAAATGAAGAGCTCTTTTCCAAAATGAGATAAAAGTCTTTTTATTCCTATTTTTTCTTTTATTTTTTAAATCCAATTTTATGATAGCATTTGGAAAAATTGAAACTGGTCATGTGGTATTTTCAGAACAAATGTAAACATAAAACATATTTCAGTGATATTAGCAATAAATAGACAATAAAAACACTTAATTTTGGAATATTTTTGAAAATGGATTTACAGCATTGTGGAAAAGAGCTCTTCAAATACACTGACACACACACACACACACACACACACACACACACACACACACACACACACACACACACACACACACACACACACACACACGTCTAATCAAGACTTGCTTAAACCAGGCGTACAGCTAGTAGTTGTAAGACAGTTGAGATTTTCTCGGTACAGTTGTCTTCATGGTATTATCTTACCATAGCATGGTGCTAAGTAAACTTGGCTTGATGCGTGGAGCTAACATAAACAGGCTGAGTAGCCATTAAATGGGCTAAATGCTTATTGTATTTGCACTGGCGCAAATCATTGGTTATTGCATGTCTAACAACTCAATATATTTTCTCACCTCGGTAACGCTTTGTCGAGCTGGGGTGTTGTCAGTGGCTGCTGGCCTCGGTAATTTCGGAGCTGGGGGGGCCGTAGGGGTCGGTGGTTGCATCGATGGGGTTCGCGCTCTGTCCCGTTTGCTTGCGATTGCCGAGGCCGAGGTGGTGGTGGTGGTGGTGTCTGCTGCACTCGCGGTCGTCGTGGATGATGTTGAACTGGATAGGCCTATAGTAGGGTGATTCGGTTCTTTTTCTGCGTCTTGCCATTCTCTGAAAGTACTCAAACTCTCTTCTAGCCTAGCAATGAAGCGAAAACACTTCTGACAAATTCGAAACGAACGCTCCTGGACATTTGCTAATGTCGACCCGATTTCTGCCAGCCGTTCCTCGATTGATTTTGCATTTGTGTCTTTCTGGAAAATCTTCCTGCTGTTTGTAATGACACGCTGTACTGTTTTGGTTCCCAACCTGCCGGCGCTTACGTGACGACACGTCCTACGTCACAAAGCTTCAACGTGAGTGGTCGAAGTCTCATGCCATTCATATGAGGTTGCTCCAACCACGCCCAAGCATCTTTTGACTAAACCACGCCTGCGGAGAGGCGTGAAAGGGCAGTGTGCCAGTAGCCTGGTACTTACAGGCTACTGGTTCACCAGGAAAGAAATATATATAGGCACTACTGAATATTAAATTATTGTTTCCTTCAGATCTCAACATTTTATAACAGTTATAATGTTTCTTCAAGTATAAATGTGTCAAGTAGAACTGAAGCCACACATGTGTTTCTTCCTGTCAGGTGGTTCTCTTCATCTGGCAGAGTTGAGCATTGTGCTGCTGGGATACCGAGATCCTGGGAAGAGTTCATCAGGAAACACCATCCTGGGCAGAGTGGAGTTTGATACTGCAGGGAGAACAGCTCAGAGTGTGAAGAGACGGGGAGAAGTAGCAGGAAGACACGTCACTCTGGTGGAGGCTCCAGGATGGGATACCTTAACAACAGAGGGAACACCCAGCATGATCAAAGAGGAGATTGAGTTCAGTGTGTCTCTGTGTCCTCCTGGACCCCACGCTATACTGCTGGTCATAGATCTGGCTGAATCATTCACACTGAAACACAGAAGATCAGTGCAGCAACACCTGGAGCTTCTGGGTGAGAGAGTGTGGAGTCACACTATAGTGCTGTTCACCTGTGGAGACTGGCTGGGAGACACACCCATTGAGCAGCACATTGAGAGTGAAGGAGAGAGTCTGCAGTGGCTGGTAGAGAAATGTGGGAACAGATATCATGTCTTCAACAATGAGAGGAGAGATGACCACATGCAGGTCACACAGCTGATGGAGAAGATAGAAGAGATGTTGGCAGCAAACAGAGCACGCTGTTATGAGGTGGAGAGAAGGAGAATAGAAGAGTTGAAGAAGAAGAGGAGGAGAGATGAAGAGAGAGGAAGAGAAAGGATGATGAATGTAATGAGAGAGCAAGAATCACTCAGATCACAGATTGGTGAGTTGGGGGTATGTTTTTTATTTTTAAACAAATGTTTTTGTTTATTTCCCAATTTCAGGATATTACTGAAATCTCTGCTTCAGATGTGAAATGGTAATCAATGGCAAGATGACCATGTTGTGTGAGGCTGAAATATAATGTATACTGAATATTATATTATTGTTTCCTTCAGATCTCAACATGTATTGCAGTAGTGGAGGACTGACTGTATGAGTTATAATATTTCTTCAAGTATAAATGTGTCAAATAGAACTGAAGCCACACAAGTGTTTCTTCCTGTCAGGTGACTCTCATCATCTGCCGGAGTTAAAGATTGTGCTGCTGGGATACAAAAAGTCTGGGAAGAGTTCATCAGGAAACACCATCCTGGGCTGGGAGGAATTTGACACAACCAGAAGAACAGCTCAGTGTGTGAAGAGACAGGGAGAAGTGGCAGGCAGACAGCTCACTGTAGTCGAGGCTCCTGGATGGTGTTGGAATTTTACTGTGGACCAATCATCCAACATGACCAAAGAGGAGATTGAGTTCAGTGTGTCTTTGTGTACTCCTGGACCCCATGCTATCCTGGTGGTCATTCGTTCTGATGCATCAACCAATAAGAAACTGAGGACATCAGTGCAGCAACACCTGGAGCTTCTGGGTGAGAGAGTGTGGAGTCACACTACACAGTAAATTGTGTAGTGTTAAAATAACACTTAAAGAGTTAAAATTAACACTGTTCTAGTGTCTATTTGGTCCTGCTCCAGATCAGTGTTAAACACTGGTGTTAGATTTATAGTGTTAAGCTAACACTATAAAGAGTAAAGCAGTTTCGGGGAGCACCCTACTAAATTTTTTTAGTTCTAAGCAGGTTCCTGGAACACATGTGTTTTGGTCCTGCCCCACTATCTCTCACCATAGTTGAGGTACCCTGATCATGGTAATTAAGCACCTCCCATCCTCCACCATGACTGAAACACCCTGCGCCTGGCATCAGTTTGCCACACTGCTCTCTTAAGATAATGTTTAAAGTTGCTGAAAACATGTAAAATGTCTATATTTTATATATCGTCGGCTTGCTACCAAAACCGCCTAAGTCCGATTTTGGGGTTTTCGGAAAACAGGGAAAAACTAGGCACCAAAGGGGGCGCCAAACATCAGTGGCGGTTCTAGGAAATCTGAGACCCTGGGCAAAGAGCAATTGTGAGTCCCCCCTAATAATTTGGTCAAAGGAGATTTTTGCAGAACTTTACTCCCCTACCACATCTGCATCATCCTGTCATCCTGTCTGTGTCATTGGTCCACTACAAACAGTACCTGTCTAAGATGTTAATTTATTTTCTTTATTTATTTTGAGTGAAGCTCCTAAGGAAAACAAAACACTTTAAAATAAATTATTTGATGCAGCACAACAAGAACAATGCACTGCACATTATGTTGATAGTTATACTATTCTTTTTCATTTTTATTCCAAACTTTAATCCTGAATGGCAAAAGACCAACACTTAACACCCGTGTATTGCTTGGTGCGTGCACTCCCAAAAAGTAGTAATCACTCAAAATAATGGATAAAAACTTTAATCCTGGAAATGGTGAATGACTTAAATATTATTTGTAGACCTTGTAACAATCTAGCATGGTGGTAAATCTCATATCTACCAACAGATTTTCACAGATTTCTTTTACTTTCTAGCACTTTCAGTCATATTATTTTAGTCACATTTTTTACATTCTTATCCAAAGTAAAACTTTTTTGTCATTGTGCCAGAGCAATTGCCACAGTGGTAAGACATTGATTTCTCACATCAGGACAGATCCAGATTGAGGTGCCACGCAGAGTAAGCCATGCAGTGGCCTCCAATCTCCATGTTGAGGTCCCATCAGTCATGGAGGAGGATGAAGGGGTGGGGCACTTCTTTTGGTCCTTGTACCTCCTCACAAACTGTCTCCTCCTTGTTTATCATCTTTGATTAACTTCTGCTATTTTCCATGCTCATAGAACTGCCCCACCCTCCCAACCTTGCCCATGACCGAGGTAACCTGGTCATAGAACTGTGCCCCGCCCACTTCAACACCATGACTGTGACATTCAGAATATGGTATAGACCCACTAATGGATTCTTTACACATTTGAGAAGGTCACACTGTGCATGCAGTAATGTACTGCACTAGTGGCATTAACTCAATGTTGTTCAAAATCTACATTATGGAATATTTTATAAATTTATAAAATAACCAACTGTCATAAAAGGATTTAATCTATGGCAGTCTTGTAAACCTATGATAACATCAAATAAATCACATGATTAATAATTACTCAATTCATTTTAAGGCTACAATCATAACTTAATGTAAGGCTACAACCATTACGTGGTAACAAGATTATCTCAGACAGATGTGTAAGGATGAAGTTTTGTAACAGGGCCATTGTCTTTAAAGAGAGAGAGAGAAACAAACTCTGAACAGATAAACTGCTTCTTGGATCAAAAATGGCTAAGTCAAGTTACCGAAGTCATTCACATTGGCAGAACAATTGTGCACAGGGCCCCAGGATGAATAGATAGGGCCCCCATACCATCTGCCAAGATCATAATAGGGCCCCTACCCCTGCCACCTGCAGGAGGGCCCTAGGCCTACAGGCAAATGCCCTCATTGTCCTCCCTATAGCTACGTCCCTGGTCATTCATTTTCTCATAGGCAGTGTGTGACTTTATACAAACAGATTTTTGACTCTGGTGACTGTTGTGATTGATCAATGACCCTGGAAGAAAGGCAGGGTGATGCAGCTGTGGTAGGGGAGTAAGTTTATGCAAAAATCTCATTTCGACCAAATTCGGACTTAGGCAGTTTTGGTAGCAAGCCGACGATATGTTACATATCAGTCTATGCTGTACTGCACCACAATGTGAGCAATTTCAGCTGAGCATGTATGAACACAATCTAGTGGGGATTAATACCAAATGTTTTCCTTAATGAAGTTTAAAATATAACCATACCATCTACTTCAAGTGCACAATGGAGCAAGCAATGTAACATGTGCTGTTACTGACTAGCTCACAAAGCAAGGCACAAGCTGTAGCTAACAAATGCCATAAGCCAAAAGCGCCTTTAGCTTGCTTGCAAACATCAAGTGCACAATGGAGCAAACAATGTAACATGTGCTGTTACTGACTAGCTCACAAAGCAAGGCACAAGATGTAGCTAACAAATGCCATAAGCCAAAAGCGCCTTTAGCTTGCTTGCAAAGCAGGTAAACAAGCGCTATGCTGTGCCATGCTGACCAGCCAGCAGGCAGGCATGCAGGCAAATATTTAAAGCACTGTGACAGTCCAGGTTTATATACAGGCTCAAGAGTACCATGTGACCAGATTGATTAGGAGTTTTTCAGGTGCAAGAAATTGAGTCATGATATACCAGCCCTAAGTAATTAGGTTTGGCCAGGCGCTGATGGACAGATTGGTTGTGAGGGGCCTGCTTGTTACCGGCAAAGGTGTAACAAGTTCTCAAGTTATTTCTTCCACTCAACACATCTTTTGTGTGATGTTGTGTGCACAGCCAAACCTTAGATCAACCCAACCAAGTTGAGTTAAATGAATGAAATGGAATAATAAAAAAAAGATTGTGTACATGATTAAATCTGGAGGAAATACTGTTACTAATATGTAGACGTATATGATTTAATCGGGTACTAGGGCATACAATGGCGCAGACAAACTCCATCACCTCGAGGAGGCGGGGGCTCTCTGGAGTACTTCTAACTCCACACAATTTAACAACTTCATTTGTCACTGACACTGGAGAGCATCTCACTCCATTTGGTGTTGGAATTACTCCAATAGTGTCAATAAGCCTTAACACTGCAAAATTAACACTGGCAAATTTACTGTGTATATAGCTGTTCACCTATGGAGACCGACTGGAAGACACATCCATTGAGCAGTACATTGAGAGTGAAGGAGAGAGTCTGCAGTGGCTGGTAGAGAAATGTGGGAACAGATATAATGTTTTCAACAATAAGAGGAGAGATGATCACATGCAGGTCACACAGCTGATGGAGAAGATTGAAGAATTGGTGGCAGCAAACAGAGGACAGTGTTATGAGGTGGAGAGATGGAGAATAGAAGAGTTGAAGGAGAAGAGGAGGAGAGATGCAGAGAGAGGAAAAGAGAGAATGATGAATGTAATGAGAGAGCGACAACCACTCAGATCACAGATTGGTGAGTTGGGGGTATGTTTTTTATTTTTAAACAAATGTTTTTGTTTATTTCCCAATTTCAGGATATTACTGAAATATCTGCTTCAGATATCAAATGGTAATCAATGGCAAGATGACCATGTTGTATGAGACTGAAATTTAATGTATACTGAATATTATATTATTGTTTACTTCATATCTCAACATTTATTACAGTAGAGAAGGACTGACTGTATAAGTTATAATGTTTCTTCAGGTAAAAATGTGTCGAATAGGACTGAAGACTCACTTGTGTTTCTTCCTCTCAGGTGATTCTCTTCATCTGTCAGAGTTGAGGATTGTGCTGCTGGGATACAGAGAGTCTGGGAAGAGTGCATCAGGGAACACCATCCTGGGTAGAGAGGAGTTTAGGACTGTAGGGACATCTCAGTGTGTGAAGAGACAGGGAGAAGTAGCAGGGAGACACGTCACTGTGGTGGAGGCTCCAGGATGGAATACTGAGACTACAGAATACACTCACAACAGGATCAAAGAGGAGATTGAGCTCAGTGTGTCTCTTTGTCCTCCTGGACCCCACGCTCTACTGCTGGTCATATGTGTGGATAGATCTTTCACTGGGAAATGCAGAAGATTAGTGCAGAAACACCTGGAGCTTCTGGGTGAGAGAGTGTGGGGTCACACTATAGTGTTGTTCACCTATGGAGACCAGCTAGGAGACACACCCATCGAACAGTACATTGAGACTGATGGGGAGAGTCTGCAGTGGCTGGTAGAGAAATGTGGGAACAGATATCATGTCTTCAACAATAAGAGGAGAGATAACCACATGCAGGTCACACATCTGATGGAGAAGATAGAAGAGATGGTGGCAGCAAACAGAGGACAGTGTTATGCAATTGGTAAGTATAATTTCATGTGATGTGCAAAATAATAATTGAAAGGTTAGGTAAGTTGACTAATAAAGGTTTTCAAGAATTGCCATTTTATTGTTTAATACAGTAACAGAAGGCCCCTCTTAAATTAGCTGTTACAAAAATGGCAGTGACCAAGTGGTAATGTATTACTAAAGACTATTGTATCATAGGGCTATTGTACTATGGTAGTTAGGATTTCTAGTGACAATTATAACTTTCCATTGGTGGAATAGAGTTTATTAAGTGGCTACAACACTAGAAATGAACTTGCAAGCAGAATGGAAATTAATTGCATCCTATTTATAGAAAGTATTTAATTCATAATTTAGTATTTTAATCTGAGATGCAGGAAATGTCATATACACTCTCACACATTCTACGCATGACATCGTCCATGATACTGCCCTTATGCAGTCAGCTTCTAGTTTAATTCAATTAATATTTTTATTTTCTATAAACAATATCAGGACAGGACGAACAGCAGCCACAGCCTGTAAGGAAAGCACACAGCTATGACTGGCTTCCTCCAAATAGTGAGTATATATTTTTAAGAACCATTGTCATATCAGTGATGCCTTGCCACAGAGCAGAGCTATAGGCAGAAGGATTTTGCAGCAAGAATCTTTGAACCTCCGGCTAGAACACTCTCTTCTGTTGCAGCTCTTTACAATCCTCTTGTAATTCTTTTTTTAATACTGTTTTGTGTCCTAGTGAGTGGAGATACAGACCACTGGTCCTACACCAGCTCTGCCTACAGCTCCTTCAGGTCTACAGAGAGCTTCCACATCAGCTCTCTACGGGGATCCATGAGGTCCACATCAACTTCTCAAAGTTCTGGAATCGGATCGTTGGGCTCTAGAACAGGCTCTGGGCGTAGTTCTGATTCCAGAGGGTTTAAATTCCCAAACTTCTTTAAACTGAGAAAGGCTCTTAGTGTTGTTCCTGAATCACAAGAGAAACCACAGTCTAAAGAACATGAGGAAGATGACAAGAAGGAGTCAACTAAGAAGAAGATGTAAGAGGATTCCAACCCTCTGTAATCACAAAGACTATATACTGAATCAACATCTGGAACAATTCAAAAGCAATCAACAGGTGATTCCAAATAGACTAGCCTACTCAGATGCAATTAGTGCATGTTAAGGGATCTGGACCCCATTTCCCAAGAGCATCATTGATGACCATTGGCCCAGTGTTGTCTTGTTACATCATGAACATCTCTTAGCAGTAAAGGATCCGATAAAGAAAATGTTAGCTAAATCATACAATCATATTTTTGAATGTTATGAAACACTTTTTGCAATAAATTATTAACGCTAACCAAATACATACATCTAATCCTTGAGCTGTCTTTCATGCAGTGCCCATTGTTATACCATACAAAATAAAAATGTTCAAATCAAATCATCAATGTTCAAATAATCAAATGTATAGCAAATAGCAGCTGAATAACTGTATGTTCATGTATCAAATGTACACTACAATATGTGAGTAAAATCCTTCTTGAATCCTGTTAGTGACCACCTGAGGTAGTTTGTTCCTATGTGTCCCCCTAAAAGCAAAAGCATGACAGATGTGTTAAAGGATCAAAGCGATTTCAGTAGTGCATTTCCAATATTGAATTGCCTGGACTCAAAGTCGAAATTCCATCTACATAGCAGGTAAAAAAAACACAACACATTTTACAACGGATAATCATCGCACAAATCAGCTTCAGCAGTATAGCCTCTTCATAAAGCGAAGGACATATTAACAATTTGTTGGAAACACTCAATTACAGTACATCATAACAACACTGCTATGACATTACAAATATTCTTCAGTAACATATCATTGTCATTAAAATGTTGGGGTTAATGTGTTTATACCAGAGGCTGTGCATGAAGGGTTGATGATGATGTTATACCAGAGGCTGTGCATTAAAGGTTAATGATGTTCAAGTCAAGTTCAAGTTCAAGTCAAGTTTATTGTCAATTTCTTTACATGCACTGGTCATACAAAGAATTTGAAATTGCGTTTCTTGCTCTCCCATGCAGACATAGACTAATCTAGGTAAGGACATAGACAGTATAGACATAGACAGTACTCATACATGGACATAGACAGTATGGACGTAGACATTGCTCATACAGACATTTAAAGTGCAAGATGTTATACAGTGTAATCCGCTTATAGTGATCCCGTTTGTCCGGGCCAATTTGAACACTATAAGCGGTTGATCACTAAAACCGAATTTTTATTATTTAACGATTTTTTTTGGTCTATATCGGTCTGCCAAAAATGAGCGCTAGGAAAGACAAGACTGAAATGCA
>NC_085869.1:3564046-3619046 GCF_034702125.1 Engraulis encrasicolus | reverse complement strand
GTGGTGGAGGCACCAGGGTGGAATGCTGGGACTACAGAAGAAACACCAAACATCACCAAAGAGGAGATTGAGCTCAGTGTGTCTTTGTGTCCTCCTGGACCCCACGCTCTTCTTGTAGTCACAGGTGGTTTTATATCTTTCACAGAGACAGTGAGAAGATCAGTGCAAGAACACCTGGAACTATTGGGAGACAGAGTGTGGAGTCACACTATCGTGTTGTTCACCCTCGGACACAGGCTGGGAGACACACCCATTGAGCAGTACATTGATAGGCAAGGAGAGAGTCTGCAGTGGCTGGTAGAGAAATGTGGGAACAGATACCACGTCTTCAACAATGAGAGGAGAGATGACCACATGCAGGTCACACAGCTGATGGAGAAGATAGAAGAGATGGTGGCAGCAAACAGAGGGCAGTGTTATAAAATGCAAAGATGGAGAATAGAACAATTGGAAGAGAAGAGCAGGAGAAATGAAGAGAGAGGGAAAAAAATGATGGTGAAGGTGAACAGTGAGAGGGAATCACTCAGATCACAGATGTCTCCTTTTCTGTCAGAGTTGAGGATTGTTCTGTTGGGATACAGATATGCTGGGAAGAGTGAATCAGGAAACACCATCCTGGGCAGACAGGAGTTTGATTATGTAGGGAGAACAGCTCAGTGTGTGAAGAGACAGGGAGATGTAGCAGGCAGACACGTCACTGTAGTGGAGGCTCCAGGATGGAAGTGGACCGACAAAGTTTACAAAACCTCTAATCTGGCCAAAGAGGGAATTGCACTCAGTGCATCTCTGTGTCCTCCTGGACCCCACGCTCTACTGCTGGCCGTAGATTTAATTAGATCATTGCCAAAGGAAGTGAGGAGATTAGTTCAGCAACACCTGGAGCTTCTGGGTGAGAGAGTGTGGAGTCACACTATAGTGCTGTTCACCCATGGAGATCGGTTGGGAGACATACCCATTGAGCAGTACATTGCGAGTGAAGGAGAGAATCTACAGTGGCTGGTGGAGAAATGCGGAAACAGATACCATGTCCTCAACAACAATGGGAGGAGAGATGAAGACATGCATGTCACACAGCTGGTGGAGAAGATAGAGGAGTTGGTGGCAACAAACAGAGGACAGTGCTATGCGACAGAGAGATGGAGAATAGAAGAGTTGAAGGAGAAGAGGAGGAGAGATGAAGAGAGAGGGATAGAGAGGATGATGAAGATGAAGAGAGAGAGGGAGTCACTGAGATCACAGATGGGTGAGTTTGAGGGGTTTTCTTTAATATCACACAAAAGTTACACCCTAGATTCTGCATGTTTGTTTGGTTGTTTTTGTTTTTTACTTGACTGCTTAATAAGTTATCATTTTAACTTTTTGGAAATACATCTTCAATTGCAGGACAATTATAATGTCTGATATCATGTTGATTCAGGAAAATAGTGAAATGTTTTTTTCTTCAAATCTCAACAATAATTGCACGTGTTCTACATTAATGCCTATAACAGGTCAATCTGCTGAATAGATGATTTTTAAAGGCCTACAATTTTTTCAGCTGACTAAATGCTTTCCTTCCAAAAGTGACATGTATGGTTATTTTCCCCAAATACCTTTGTAATAATAATGTGAAAGTTTAAATATGTGTTTCTTAAAGATTCTGTCAACACAACAATACAGATCCATAGACTATTACAATGAATGGTGTCAATATTGAGTTAGAAACTTTTGGGCATTTAGACTTGTGTTCACAGAGGGCAATTTTGTGTTTTGCTAAATAAGTTTCCTATAAAAGGGTAGTGGGATCCTGTGTGGGAGTTGACTGGTCTGACTACAGGTTTACCAAGGTTAAGATTGAATTTATTAACTCGGCAATTGAGGTCTTCTTCCGATATGTAAAGAATCTTATATGTAAAGAATTTTAGTTTAAAACTTCAATCAGCCTTTGCCCTACGCCGAACCGGATGTACACAATCTTCCTATTCAACTAAACTTGAGTTTCTTCCTGTCAGGTGATACTATCTATCTGTCAGATATTCGAATTTTGCTCCTTGGAATGATACATTCTGGAAAGAGTGAATCAGGAAACACTATCCTGGGCAGAGAGGAGTTTGTCAATGATGGGAGAAAAGCTCGGTGTGTGAAGACACAGGGAATAGCAGTAGGGAGGCACGTCACTGTGGTGGAGGCTCCAGGATGGATGTGGAAGAACACCGTGGATCAAACCTCTAAAATGACCAAAGAGGATATTGAGCTCAGTGCGTCCCTTTGTCCTCCTGGACCCCATGCTATACTGCTGGTCATAGGTGTGGATAGATCATTCCCAAAGGAGGTTAAAAGATCGGTGCAGCAACACCTAGAGCTTCTGGGGGAGAGAGTGTGGAGTCACACTATAGTGCTCTTTGCTCGAGGAGACCTACTTGGAGACACACCCATTGAGCAGCACATTGAGTGTGAAGGAGAGAGTCTGCAGTGGCTGGTAGAGAAATGTGGGAACAGATATCATGTCCTCAACACTGAATGTAGAGATATACACATGCAAGTCACGGAGCTGATGGAGAAGATAGAAGAGATGGTGGCAGCAAACAGAGGACAGTGTTATGCAAATGGTAAGTATAATTTCATGTGATATGAAAAATATTGTTTTAGGTTAGGTAGGTTGACTAATAAATGTTTTCAAAAAATGCCATTTTATTAATACAGTAACAGAAGGCCCTTGTTAAATTAGCTGTTACGAAAAAAGCAGTGACCGGTTACAGATTATTGCATTGGGGTATTGGACTATGGTAGTTAGGATTTCTAGTGACAATTATAACTTTCCATTGGTGGAATGGAGTGCGTTAAGTTGCGACAATACTCGAAATGAACTTTCCAGTAGTATGAAACTGAATTGAATCCTAATTATAGAAAGTATTTTATTCATAATTTAGTATTTTAATCTGAGATGCAGGAAACGTCATATACACACTCCCACATACATTGCATGACATCCTCCATGACACTGCCGTTATGCAGCTGACATCTAATTTGAGTCAATTAACATATTTTTTTATTGTCTCTAAACCATATCAGGACAAGAGGACCAGTAGCCACGGCCTGTAAGGAAAGCACGCAGCCATGACTGGCTTCCTCCAGATAGTGAGTTTATTCATATTTTTAAGAAACAATGTCACATCAGTGGTGCCTTGCCACAGATCAGAGCTATAGGCAGAAGGATTTTGCATCAATAGTCTTTGAACCTCCGGACTAGAACACTCTCTTCTGTTGCTTTCTAATTCTTTTTTAATACTGTCTTGTTTCCTAGTGAGTGGAGATACAGACCACTGGTCCTACACCAGCTCTGCCTACAGCTCCTTCAGGTCTACAGAGAGCTTCCACATCAGCTCTCTACGGGGATCCATGCGGTCCACAACATCTTCCCAAAGTTCCGGAATCGGATCGTCAAGTTCTAGAACAGGTTCTGGGCGTAGTTCTGATTCTAGAGGGTTTAAATTTCCAAACTTGTTAAAACTGAGAAAGACTCTTAATGATGTCCCTGAATCACAAGAGAAACCACAGTCTAAAGAACATGAGGAAGATGACAAGAAGGAGTCAACTAAGAAGAAGATGTAAGAGGATTCCAACCCTCTGTAATCACAAAGACTATATACTGAATCATAGACGTGCACAGATAGACACGTGGTGTTGCTTGGGCAGACTACCAAGTTGCCTTTAACAGACAAAAGTGCCCTTTTGAAAGATCGTTTTTTATTTTTTATTATTTTATTCTTTAAATGAACATCTCTTAGCAGTAAAGGATCCGATAAAGAAAATGTTAGCTAAATCATACAATCATATTTTTGAATGTTATGAAACACTTTTTGCAATAAATTATTAACGCTAACCAAATACATACATCTAATCCTTGAGCTGTCTTTCATGCAGTGCCCATTGTTATACCATACAAAATATACATGTTCAAATCAAATCATCAATGTTCAAATATTCAAATCTATAGCAAATAGCAGCTGAATAACTGTATGTTCATCTATCAAATGTACACTACAATATCGTCGACTTGCTACCAAAACCGCCTAAGTCCGAATTTGGTCGAAATGAGATTTTTGCATAAACTTACTCCCCTACCACAGCTGCATCACCCTGCCTTTCTGCCAGGTTCATTGATCAATCACAACAGTCACCAGAGCCAAAAATCTGTATGTATAAAGTCACACACTGCCTATAAGAAAATGAATGACCAGGGACGTAGCTCTAGGGAGGACAAGGAGGGCATTTGCCTGTAGGCCTAGGGCCCTCCTGCAGGTGCCAAGGGTAGGGGCCCTATTATGATCTTGGCAAGTGGTATGGGGGCCCTATCTATTCATCCTGGGGCCCTGTGCACAATTTTTCTGCCAATGTGAATGACCTGGGTAACTTAGCCATTTTTGATGCAAGAAACAGTTTGTTTACATCTGTTAAGTGTTTTTTCTCTCTCTCTCGCTCTCTCTCTCTCTTCAAAGGCAATTGCCATGTTTCAAAATTTCATCCTTAGCCATCTGCCTGAGATAATCTTGTTACCACCCAATGGTTGTAGCCTTACATTATTTTATGGTTGTAGCCTTAAAACTTGCTGACTTCCGGACGCGGCGCACGTAGTCTGCAGCAGCTCCTTGCTTTCCCAAATTTCAGTGTTTATTTGTGTTAAAATGTGTCTTTCGAAATGTCTATCGTCGGAAACTATGTCGGAACGCACGTACAGTCGGCAACAGCTGTTGCAGATAAGAATGGACAACTTAAGCAATGTATTGGATGTACCAACGAAGACGCTGGAGGAACTAGGAATTCTGCGGCGGCATAGGACTACATCGGACCCGTCTGCCTCGCCTACATGGGGACGCCGAAAGCGATGCTCCAGAATTAGGAAAAGGGGCAAACGAGGTGGCGTCGAGACACGGCTTGCAGCCAACCCAACTCGTCCAGCAATACCATCAATTCTCTTGGCAAACGTCAGATCTCTGGACAATAAGATGGATGACATACGGCTACTAAGATCAGCGAACAAAACCGTGAGGAACTGCTGTGTGACGGTGTTCACAGAATCATGGCTGAACGACGGCATACCCGACTCGGCTTTACAACTGGAACAACTAACGTGCCACCGAGCGGACAGAGCCCTTGCAGAGAAAAAACGAGGGGGAGGAATATGTGTCTACACACATGATGCTTGGTGCAATAATGCTACGGTAGTACAGAGGCACTGCTCTCCACTAGTGGAGTTCATGATCATCAAGTGCCGACCCTTCTATTTACCCAGAGAAATATCCGCTATCATATTAGTCGCTGTGTACCTCGCACCCAGCAACAACAACAGCGTCAGAAGCGAGGCACTGAACGAGCTGCATCGGGGCATCAGTGAACAACAAGATGCACACCCAGATGCCTTCACAGTGGTCCTGGGAGATTTCAACCATGGAAATCTCAAAACAGTACTTCCAAAATTTCATCAACATGTCAACTTCCCAACAAGACAACAAAACACCCTGGACCTTGTTTACTCAAATCAGAAGGGAGCATACAAGGCAAAGCCCATCCCCCACATTGGAACATCAGACCACATAACGATTCTGCTACTGCCAGCTTACAGACAAAGGGCAAAACTCACCAAACCAGTTCAGAAGGAGGTGAGAAAATGGCCAGAGGGGGCCATCCCACGACTACAAGACTGCTTTGAAACCACAGATTGGGACATTTTCAAAACAGCTGCCACCCACAGCAATCACATTGACATTGAGGAGTATACAGACACTGTGACCTCCTACATCACAAAATGCATCGATGATGTTACAGAAATAAAACACATCACCACCAGGGCCAACCAGAAGCCATGGTTCACAGGAGACGTTCACCGACTGCTGAGGGCCAGAGACAAAGCCTTCAGAGCAGGAGACGTAGCTGGCCTAAAAACAGCAAGGGCAAACCTCTCCCAGGGCATCAGGAAAGCAAAAAAGGAATACTCGGACAAAATTACAACACACTTCAAAGACAGCAGAGATGCACAGAGCCTGTGGCAGGGCATACAGGCCATCACGGACTATAAGCCTGCACCACGGAGCTGTGACAACAACACCTCTCTGCTAAACGACCTGAACAGTTTCTTTGCCCGCTTTGAAGCACAAAATGACACTCACCCACAGAAAACTCCCCCTCCCCCCCATGATCAACCCCTTTACCTGTCCTCTGCCAGTGTGAAGAGGACACTGGACACCATCAACCCACGCAAAGCAGCTGGCCCAGACAACATACCTGGCCGAGTGTTGAAGGATTGTGCAGAAGAGCTGAAGGATGTCTTAACAGACATCTTTAACATCTCTCTGGAGCAAGCAGTCATCCCATCACTTTTCAAAGCTGCTACCATCATACATGTGCCGAAGAAATCATCACCATCATGCTTCAATGACTACCGTCCTGTAGCACTGACGCCCATAATCATGAAGTGCTTCGAACGGCTAGTCCTGTCACACATCAAAGCCACCCTACCCCCCACCCTGGACCCCTACCAGTTTGCATACCGAGCCAAGCGATCCACGGAGGATGCAATTTGCTCTGCCCTCCATCCAGCCCTCACCCACTTGTACAATAAAGACTCATATGTGAGAATGCTGTTCATTGACTTCAGTTCAGCATTCAATACCATAATACCACAACAACTCATCAGAAAACTGGACAAACTAGGTTTCAGCACCTCCCTCTGCAACTGGCTGCTGGACTTCCTGATGCAAAGACCACAAGCAGTACGGGTAGGGAATAAAACCTCAAGCACCCTGACCCTAAGCACGGGGGCTCCGCAAGGTTGTGTTCTCAGCCCCCTGCTGTTCACGCTGCTGACACACGACTGCACAACGACCCACAGCACTAACCATCTAGTGAAGTTTGCGGATGACACAACACTGGTGGGCCTCATCACCAAGGGCGATGAGACTCACTACAGAGAAGAAGTAGACCTACTGGCCAGATGGTGCAAAGACAACAACCTCCTGCTGAATGTCAACAAGACCAAGGAGATTGTTGTCAACTTTCAAAGGGTCCAAAAACAACTGCCACCACTGACCATCGACGGCGATGCTGTGGAGAGAGTGAGCAGCACCAAGTTCCTTGGAGTGCACATCAGCGACGACCTCTCTTGGACCACCAACACTACATCACTGGCGAAGAAGGCCCATCAGCGTCTCTACTTCCTGCGCAAACTAAAGAAGGCAAGTGCTACACCCTCCATCATGACAACATTCTACAGAGGAACCATAGAGAGCATCGTGTCCAACTGCATCACAGTGTGGGGAGGAAGCTGCACGGAGAAAAACAGGAAGACACTCCAGCGTGTTGTGAACACAGCGAAGAAGATCATTGGAGTACCACTCCCCTCCCTGCAGGACATTTACACCACACGCCTCACCCGGAAAGCACTGATGATCATCAAAGACACAAGCCACCCTGCACACAAACTGTTCAGCCTCCTGCCCTCTGGAAAGAGGTACAGGCGCCTCCGTTCCCGTACCACCAGGCTAGCACAATGCACCAAGCGATCAAGATAATGAACACCCAACCCACTCTCCCTCCACTGTCAGCCTCCAGCCAGCAAGGCCATTGACAACCCCCCCCTCATCCCCCACCACCATATCTGCGACTGAACATTCCACCTGCACTACTATATTTGTGACTGAACTTTCAACCTGCACTAACTCAAAACATGCGCACACACACACACACACACACACACACACACACACACACACACACACACACACACACACACACACACACACACACACACACACACACACACAGACATACGACATACATTCACACACACACACACACACACACACACACACACACACACACACACACACACACACACACACACACACACACACACACACACACACACTGCTGCTGGTGTACTTGACAGACCTTTTTAATATTTATTTTTCTTCAAAATGCAGAATTAATATTTATTTTTCTTCAAAATGCTACTATTACTATGTCAGAACGCTATAAAGGACTCTTTAGGAAAAGCACAAAAGCACAACAATTATCTCTTAATGTATGTCCTCTACAAGTCTTCTGTTGTCCAGTCTTGCACTTTAAATGTCTGTATGAGCACTGTCTATGTCCATACTGTCTTAAGTCCATGCATAAGTACTGTCTATGTCTATACTGTCTATGTCCTTACCTAGATTAGTCTATGTCTGTATGGCATTTTTGTTTATATAACATGGCAGAGATGGCACCAAGTTTCAGTTTTTCCATTTTAAAGACTTCATATCTTCTAAACTGTTCATCGCAGAAGATCAGTCTTTCAACACAACATGCACAGAATGGTTGGGAACATACATTGTCCATATCAAACCTCTGTCTTTAAAACTGCACTTACCACAGTCCTTCAAAGATGCCCACAAATTCAAAGGTGAGAATTTTTCAAGCAACTTTAAGCCCCCAGAAAATGGTGGTAAATGACAAGAGGATGTGTGAAAATCCACATTTCACAAGTACATGTTCCAAATGTTACCCCTTGAAATTCATAAGGACCTACTTAAAGTAGTTTTTTAGATACAACACTCTGAAAGTGGGCTCTCTGAGAAGTCTGTTCCAAACGAGTCAGGGGGGTACCTGACAAAAACATTTTTAATGACAAAACTATGAGGAGTTGAGAGCTATAATTTTGCACCTTTCCTATTGGGACGTTTGTGAACCTCCCTGATTTTTTTCTGCCAAATCTGAGATGGTCGTGCGGGATGATTTGGAGATTTGGCGTGGAATGACGCCATAGACTACATTATCTTATGACAATCTGTTATTCCATACATTCATTTACAGTTTTTTTCAATTGCTAAGAAGCACTTACCGATACTATGGATACTTTTTAACACAGACTACCACCTATCAAACACAATCGGCCAAACAGTTAATTTTCTTCTCAAAAGCAAACACTGTTAAATACATATAGCTTAGACAAAGACAAGAAAACAAGAGGGGCCATACATAAATAGGGAATTACACAAACAATAAACATTGAAAGTGCAATAAGACATAATACAGTACATGGTTGGCAGAGGTAGAAGGCCAGGCAGTGGAGTGGAGAGGAGTGGAGTGGAGTGGAGTTTATGTTGACCTCCAGGGCGGAGGCTGGATCCTGGGGCTCACCTGAATGGCCCTACCCAGCACACATCACCAAAAGCCTATCAACTTGCACTTTATTATGCAAATTAGTAGGCAATTTGTTTACCGACCATGTCCAATGATGAATGATGGGCACCATTTACTGTTTACTGTCATTGTATCTGTGCACATATCTGTATGTGATCTGCTGTTGTGTGCATTAAATGTGTTTGATTTTAAGGTAGTGCCACAACACATTCCTATTAACTGTGATGACATGGCAATAAATGTATTAAATCTGGAATCTCTCAATTTCACTCTTTTTAACTAGCCTCTATCTCTCCTGTCCTCCACCCTTTTCTACCCCTCCATTTCTCTTGTCGTCCATCTTTTATCTCTTCTCATCTCCATCTCATCTTCTATGTCTCTTCCCTTCTCCTCCGTCTTCTCTCTATCTCTCCATCTCACCCTGTCCTCTTCTCTTCATCATTGATCAATCACAACCACAAATACTTTGGCCAACCAATCTCGTTACTGAAACAGCAAAATATACAGAACATACGTGAAGAGAATCGTGAACATGTGGCACACACAGCAGAGCAATATTTGCCAAACTTTTTTTTGTGTATTAACAAGCAAATATAAAACATTATGCATGCACATAAAGAGAGGAGGAGGTCCCTCTAGCTTTCTTGGTGCTCACAGTGTGGGACTGTATTCAGGTTGGATCAAGTTGGTCCACCTCAAAGGAGACTGGGCCAAGGACGACTGGAGCATACAGGATACGTTTTTTATTGTGGTGCGAGCATGACTAACGTTTCGACGCAGTGCATCTTAATTATGCATGCACACTTTGCTGTAAAATACTCATTCAAGACATTCAAGACATTTAAGACATTCAAAACTAATCTGTTTAATAAGTAAAAAGAGTAAATGATACGTTTGTGAAAGGAAACCTGAATATATGCATGTACTCAATCACATGCGCACACAAACACTTCAGTTCAATAACTAACAACAAATAAACAAATCTAAGAAACAACCAAATCAGCAAAAGTAGGCCTATACCTTACAGCGCCTCAATCAACTCTCGCACATATGCAAAATAATCATGTTTTTGCCACAGCTTTTTTTTCTCTCTCTCTTTTTCCCTTTTTTGCTAGCTTGCTTTTTTGTGTGTGTTTTATATTTATATTTCTCAAGGCATGATTTTATAAATGAATGCAATACTTCTGAATGAAAACAGCATAGATTTAAACAAGAAAATAAAAATTTAAGTGTGTGCGTGCGTGCGTGTGTCTGTGTCTGTGTCTGTGTCTGTGTTAGAGCGTGGCTCGGGCCGGTTTTTTCTGTCCGAGCCCGGCCCTCAGCCGACAGAAAAGTGATCAACCCCGACCCGAGCCCGAGACTGATTAAAATGTTTGTGTCCGAACCCGTCCGAAGCCCAAGACCACTGTAATAACAACAAAACCTGTGCGCAAGCAAGATTTTCTATGTGGGCTCCTCCATACTCAAAATAGCACGTGATAAATAGCCAGGATAGGCAACTAGGATGAGGCAATTTGCAGTAGCCTAATTTAGTTACGCAGGCATAGTAAGTATAAACACACGCATACATGTGACAGCGCACCTTATGTTTCTTTCGGTTAGACCAGAGATGTTGGGTGCGGTGATCAAATGCATGGGAGGGGCGTGAGAGGATAAGAAAGGCGAAAACTAACGAATACGGTTTGGATGCAGTCAGCGCGGCTATGGACGCATTTGTTAAGTTACTGTTAGTGCAAATAAATCCCCGCGAGCCGGTGAAGATGCCACTCCTTGTCGTGAAGAAGGATGGGCTATAAGTTCACCCCGAAGAACAGTAGCCTGTTCGGCCCTCCAAGAGAATGTCATTTCCCCTGATGTCCATGCGGTCAATATAAAATCAGGAAAGGTTGCACGCGCATAGTTACAACTAGGCTACAGTAAAAGTGACAAGAATTAAGAACCTACGTGAAGGACATGAAATGTCACAGCGGACAAAATAGTAACAGGAAACCTCTTCGCCCCTACCTTAGGCAACTCCACGTAGCGTGTGCGTCTTCTTTAATCCATATTATGCTCCTTGCTACCCCTTGCTGGAAATGTAATCCTTGGCGAGCAATGCAGTGACAAACTTCGTCATTTTATGTTCAACATTTAAGACAGCACCGAAGGCATGCTAAAACATGGCCTACACTAGGCCTACAACAAAAGACCACGCATTCACTGACAACTGTTGATTTGGCGCTTATTAAGAAAGCAAGTTGACTCGGCATTCCTGCTCGGCTGACTGGGAGTGAGCGTCCATGTTGCCACTGGTAACTGGCGCGTGCATACAGCCAATAATAATCACTCGCACGAGTAGCCTACCAACAATTTCATTTATGCTTATTCAATTACTTATTTTTTAATCACAAAACTGCCGTTTGCGTGAACTGAAACGTTTCCTCTGGTTGCTTACACTTTTCACAATATCTGTTTGCTTCAAGCACGAGTCCGACCCGAGTCCGACAGATATTCTATTTTTTTTGTCCGAGTCCGGCCCGGCCCGTCGGGTTCCGACCCGGCCCGTCGGGCTTCAGTCGGGTTGCCATGCTCTGTGTCTGTGTGTTGCGTTCAGACACTACTTGCAGCCTCCACCACATCATCGTAGATGTCTTCATCTCCAACGTCCTGCATTTCCATCTCCTGACCACCAGGGGTCAGCGCTCCTCCTCTGCTCCTCAGCTTGATCCAGACCACAGCAGCCACCAGCCCCAGCAGCACACAGCCCAGCAGTGACTTGTACACCATATAGAACGGGGAGTCCACACCAAAGGGATCCTCAGTGTCCACACCAAATGGATCCCCAGTACCAACGTCAAATGATTCATTGTACACAAGATGGATTTCCCCCTCAAAGCATTGACTATATTCATAATAAAAAACTCTCCACATATAAACCCCACTGTCCTCTGCTGTGAGGTTTGAAATGAACAGAGAATATTTAGAGTGCTCCACAGTCACTCTGCCCCTCAGATCCTCAGGCAAGGGCACAGATAGATCATCAGAGTCTACTATCAAAACCTGGGGTTGTAGATACTTCTGACGGTACCATTGGAATATTATGAAACGATGAATACTGTCATCATCAATCATGGATTCCACATCGTCAGCAATGTCAAAGGACACACTATCACCATGGGAAAACATAATATGCGGGAGGGAGAGATTTCTGCATAAGAATATATAAAACCATCTCCTTCTGTTATATCCCTTACATGTATAATGACCAAAGTGTCGTTGTGACAAGGTGGGAATGACGAGGGAGTAGTCTCCAGTCTGACTGCCGTTCAGCATATACATCACTTCCTGTTGGAGGGTCTGATGGTTGCTGAGCCTGACATCCCCAGTGGGAGTCGACCAGTTCACTTGGCCAGGCGTCTCTTCCCCTCTCAACATGCATGGCAGAGTCAGACTCTCATGTTCATGGCCAAAGACATATTTAATGAATATATAGATATTGTTCCAGATTAGAGTTTGGCACTGACCTTCTTTCCATATTGTGCAATAATAATCGTATGGTTCTGTTTTATTTAAGAATGAGTACCTGACCAGAGAGGCATTGAGGTCCACCTGCAGTCGGCCCCTCAGATCCTCCTGGAGTGGCTCCAGCGACAAGTTGGTGTCCAGGACTAATGTCAGATTCTGATACCTTGGTGCATACCAGAAATAATCTTGATGCAAAATATCCTGATACCAAATGTCCCGATACACCCGTATACTGGTCCCGTTCCCTAGAGCAGAGTCAGACATACACAGTACAACACTGTCCTCATATGTAAAGATATGATCTTTCCTGTCATATTCTTCACAGACGGTGAGGTGGAAAGTATGTTTAGCTATGATGTGTGCACCCTCCTGCTCCTCATATCTATAGTCTCCGCTCTGGTCCACAGTAAGGTTCACCATTGTCATGAGCACATAACTGCATCGTACATCGTAACCTTGCAATAGCGTCTCCGGTTGAGCGCAGTTGGCCACAAGCAGCTCTTCATCTGGTAAGACCCTGTAGAGTACGACGTAATGATAATGAAAAGGCATATCCGCATATATCCTTTCCCATACATCGGATGGTGCATGCAAATACCCTCCTCTCCCTCTCAGCAAAAGTTGAGAATATGGATCCAGGTGGGCTCCAGAGAGGAAAAACAGCAAGACAAATGCCCGTGTGCACATGGCTGTCTGACTTCAGGATTCAGCGTTTGATCTTTGAGTTTCACTCTACTTCACCTAGACTGACTAAGAGCCCTCTGCTACTCCTGTATCTGTGTAAGGCAAGTGAATTGTGTGTGTGTGTGTGTGTGTGTGTGTGTGTGTGTGCGTGTGCGTGTGCGTGTGCGTGTCTGTGTCTGTGTCTGTGTGTTGAGTTCAGACACTGTTTGCAGCGTCCTCCACATCATCATAGATGACTTCATCTCCAATGTCCTGCATGTCCATCTCCTGACCACTAGGAGTCAGCGTTCCTCCTCTGCTCCTCAGCTTGATCCAGACCACAGCAGCCACCAGCCCCAGCAGCACACAGCCCAGCAGTGACTTGTACACCATATAGAACGGGGAGTCCACACCAAATGGATCCTCAGTGTCCACACCAAATTGATCCCCAGTACCAACGTCAAATGATTCATTGTACACAAGATGGATTTCCCCCTCAAAGCATTGACTATATTCATAATAAAAAACTCTCCACATATAAACCCCACTGTCCTCTGCTGTGAGGTTTGAAATGAACAGAGAATATTTAGAGTGCTCCACAGTCACTCTGCCCCTCAGATCCTCAGGCAAGGGCACAGATAGATCATCAGAGTCTACTATCAAAACCTGGGGTTGTAGATACTTCTGACGGTACCATTGGAATATTATGAAACGATGAATACTGTCATCATCAATCATGGATTCCACATCGTCAGCAATGTCAAAGGACACACTATCACCATGGGAAAACATAATATGCGGGAGGGAGAGATTTCTGCATAAGAATATATAAAACCATCTCCTTCTGTTATATCCCTTACATGTATAATGACCAAAGTGTCGTTGTGACAAGGTGGGAATGACGAGGGAGTAGTCTCCAGTCTGACTGCCGTTCAGCATATACATCACTTCCTGTTGGAGGGTCTGATGGTTGCTGAGCCTGACATCCCCAGTGCGAGTCGACCAGTTCACTTGGCCAGGCGTCTCTTCCCCTCTCAACATGCATGGCAGAGTCAGACTCTCATGTTCATGGCCAAAGACATATTTAATGAATATATAGATATTGTTCCAGATTAGAGTTTGGCACTGACCTTCTTTCCATATTGTGCAATAATAATCGTATGGTTCTGTTTTATTTAAGAATGAGTACCTGACCAGAGAGGCATTGAGGTCCACCTGCAGTCGGCCCCTCAGATCCTCCTGGAGTGGCTCCAGCGACAAGTTGGTGTCCAGGACTAATGTCAGATTCTGATACCTTGGTGCATACCAGAAATAATCTTGATGCAAAATATCCTGATACCAAATGTCCCGATACACCCGTATACTGGTCCCGTTCCCTAGAGCAGAGTCAGACCTACACAGTCCAACACTGTCCTCATATGTAAAGATATGATCTTTCCTGTCATATTCTTCACAGACGGTGAGGTGGAAAGTATGTTTAGCTATGATGTGTGCACCCTCCTGCTCCTCATATCTATAGTCTCCGCTCTGGTCCACAGTAAGGTTCACCATTGTCATGAGCACATAACTGCATCGTACATCGTAACCTTGCAATAGCGTCTCCGGTTGAGCGCAGTTGGCCACAAGCAGCTCTTCATCTGGTAAGACCCTGTAGAGTACGACGTAATGATAATGAAAAGGCATATCCGCATATATCCTTTCCCATACATCGGATGGTGCATGCAAATACCCTCCTCTCCCTCTCAGCAAAAGTTGAGAATATGGATCCAGGTGGGCTCCAGAGAGGAGAAACAGCAAGACAAATACCCGTGTGCACATGGCTGTCTAAACTCAGAATTCAGCGTTTGGTCTTCGTGTGTCTCTCTACCTCTCCAAGACTGACTGACAGCCCTCTGCTACTCCTGTATCTGTGTAAGGCAAGTGAATTGTGTGTGTGTGTGTGTGTGTGTGTGTGTGTGTGTGTGTGTGTGTGTGTGTGTGTGTGTGTGTGTGTGTGTGTGTGTGTGTGTGTGTGTGTGTGTGTGTGTGTGTGTGTGTGTGTGTGTGTGTGCGTGCGTTGAGTATGGAGGAGGAACACACACACACACACACACACATTCTCACACACACACACACACACACACACACACACACACACACACACACACACACACACACACATTCACACACACACACACACACACACACACACACACACACACACACACACACACACACACACACACACACACACACACACACACACTCAATGACAACTCACTCAAACCATTGCCAGGGCAGCACCACATGTGGTCCTAACCACAGCCATCTACCTGTGAGACAGATACCAGCAGAGCTCAGCGTGGGAATGGTAGTAAACGGTATGAACCGCATCTTCAGAAACATCACAAACACACACACACAACCTACATACTATTTAAATCAACAGAATGCAAACTGAAACTTCAGCACACACACACACACACACACACACACACACACACACACACACACACACACACACACACACACACACACACACACACACACACACACACACACACACACACACACACACACACATTCAATGATTCACACCCACACCCACACACAGGCCTAGGCCTAAATATTGCTTAAAGAGTACTATGGTAGTATATTATGAATGCAGGACCAGGGAAAAGACACAAATGATAACAAAATGCTTGCCATCTCTTTCCAAGTAGCTTCTGTGTCACCAGTGACCACCAAGTTTATCTGGGTCAGGCCATGGCAACACCACAAGTTGTCTTAACCATCTACCCATGTGACAGATAGCAGCTAGCAGAGTTGCATGAGAAAGTAGAAAACCACACAGCCTACTGCACACTGCGTCTTCAGAAGAGACCACTAACACTATACATGTAAACACCACTCACGCACACAGACAAAGACACACACAGACACACACAGACACACAGACACACAGACACACACACACACACACACACACACACACACACACACACACACACACACACACACACACACACACACACACACACACACACACACACACACACACACACACACACAGACACACACACACACACACAGAGTCTTAATACTCCCCTGACTCTGTCCCAGGGCCGGCGCTAGACACTTTTCTCTCAGCGCTTTTGACACCTCTACAACATAGTGTAGTTACAGCCCTATGCAAAGCTGTGCCTTATAATACGATGCTTTCTAAGTGGCCTAATATAAAAGTATAGCAGAATGTGAATGCTGAACTGACCCCTTAGCATGAAAATGGAATTGGGGGGGGGGGGGGGGGTAAGCTAAGCCCCCCACATTTGGGCTTACTTTCTTTCATGTATGGGTTATACGCATTTGTAACAAGGGACCTTAACATGTGTGGGTTTTCACTACTTCGCCCTTGAGTGCTTGGTGTAGCACAGTAAGCATGAGCATGCATGTCGGTCAGTAATCTGTATTGATTTCAGCGTAGATCATGCGGCATCACACCCCCTATGTGTATACTCATGAACGGCGTGACGTTTTCCATGAGCGTTACGACCATTTGTGGGGGAAAACAGCCAATGCAAGTCAATTGGTGGTGTTGGGGTTTAATAAACTAAAGATAAGGACCTGTAGACTAGCGTTGTTCACGCGCAACATGCCAAAAACGTGTTGTGTTGCCGGCTGTTCAAATAATATAGCGAAACAGTCGTGGCTGAAGCATGGACTGTGTTCATTTAGGGTAGCCGATGTAGTGCGTAAGTTGATGAGACATTCGGTTTGTTTTCCCCTATAAATAGCCGTAACTCACATTTAGGAGCAAAGTACCTGAATGGCCGTTCATGAAGAGTATAGAGAAATTGTAGCTGGGTGCTCTAGTGAAATGGAGGAGTAGGGGGAGGGAGGTGGGACAATCCAGGAAGCTATTTTTTAGGATTCTTGCACACCTCCTTTTTCCAGGTGCGTAGGAGTGGATCCACTGGGTCACCAACGTATAGAGACAAAGAAGCTCCCGCACACTGTTCACATTTTCAGAGTTCGGTCTATGACCTTCCTCAAGCAAGTAAAAACCCTGCAAATGTGAACTGTGTGAACAGTGCTTCTTTGTCTCTGTCACAATTCAGGAAGCCTCATGGAAACAATATCTTTTTTCATATTGTTGTGAGTGTCCTTTATGTTTTGAAGAAAAAAAGAGGAAAACATTGGGGTTAAGAAAACTGAAACAGAACTGGGGCTTCTAATATCTGTATGCTGATATCAGCTTGTCGTGAGAAGGAGAAGACTCTTACAAACTTCTTACAAGCAAGCTTCTCTGCACTGCAATTTATCAATACCACATCTCCTGTCAACCATAAACACACACACACACACACACACACACACACACACACACACACACACACACACACACACACACACACACACACACACACACACACACACACACACACACACACACACACACACACACACACACAAAGGGGTTTGTCTAGCCCAGTGAGGGAGGGGGCCAAGAAAAGGGTCCTCATTCATAAGTATGTATTGCGAGGGGGGCTCTTGCATATTTAATCATTTAGTTTTCAGAAAACTTACAAAAAGTACAAAAAAATATTTCCCTGAATGTGGGTTAAAATGTGAAAGTTTCAAATCAATATGTCATAGTTTAAACGTTTACCCTATTGACCTCCTAGGCCATCTCCATAATGTCACCCTATGGGAAAATGAATGGGAAATATCCCATTCGATGAATAACGTAGCACACGCCTAATAATCCTTGCACAATGATACATTAAAAAACAAAAAGCGATCTGCAACAGCCTATCACAAGACCAAAGAGCCCTTTAGGCCTCACAATGGGGCACCTAAGTCACGCCCTTCTACTTCCGATACATGGGGCAGGAGCTCGCAAAATTTTGAATGCGAGTCAATGGAGCGAGTCAAGCTAAATCCTCATCCCGTTTGGCATGTGCTCCGGATTTCACATATGATGACCGTGTATTTGAAAGGTTTGGATTTGCGTCGTAAGACCACTCATTTTCGGCACGCAAGAAACGTTATTTTAGCTTTTGTGCAAAACTGTGTTGGAGACTACACTTGCGCCTCGCATATCTGACGTGAACCGAGGCACAGCCAACCCTACCGCTGCACCGTGGCTTAAGTGGCTGCACGTCGGACATGCGACGCCTGTAGTGTAGTCCAAATAATTACATATTTTTGCACACTCACAACTCAAAAATCGCTTTCCAAGTGAAGTCAACAAGCACACCATGGGTTGTTATTAATTCTGAGGCACAGCATATGTGTGATCGACGGGGAAATGCGAGGTGGGTCTGAAAATAGCTTTGATCAGTCCATTACAGCCCAGTCAAAAGTTTTTCCGTTGCCAGCCCCAGAAGCCGCCCGGAAGGGGTGGAGACTTAGGTGCCCCATAATGACATCATGTAGTTCCTCTGTCATCCACTAGAGGTCAGTCCATGTTCAAATTAGTAGGGGGACCATGTTCCCAAGCAGGCTGCTAATAATATATTTAGATTGCAGTGTGTGTGCGTGGGAACATGCAATTGTGCGTGCGTGCCTTTCTTCTTTCAATCCCCACATCTCTATCCACCTATCCATCTCTCTCCTCTCCCCTCCTTTCCTTCTACCCCCTCCTTGCCTCTCTCTCCATCTCTCCTCCTCCCTCTTCCATCCCTCATCTCTGTCTCTCCTCTAACCTCAACTCTATCTCTCTTCTCTTCCCCTCCCACTTATATGCCTTCATTTCACTCTGTCCTCTCCTCCCCATGTTTAGATAATCACATCCACAAAAACAATCTGTTTATTAAAAACAATAAAGTATACAGAAGATATTTGCCCTACATTTGTTTCTTTAGGTTACAGTAAAATAAATGTATCTAAAACTAAATGAAAGAGCAAAAAAACGCTTTGTGGTAAAATCATAAAGGTTTTTAAAAACAAATAAGCCTAAATATATAATGAATATAGGCCTATATGTAGGCCTACATATTATATGGCTCATTATGACGTACAAGAGAGTCCTTGCTAGGTATAGGCTACATTATGTATGCCTACACATGCTCTTATACACACTAGGTAAGGGTGAACTACTGCACTTGCTGTTGCGAACACACACAGAGGGCATTTCTCATAACCTAGTGCGCACACTTCCAAGCCTAATTAGTTATGCCCAGTGATTGGATTCCTCTGTAATGTTCACCAAAGACTATCCAATCACTGGGTGAGACTAATTAGACTGATACACTTGAAAGTCTGAGCACTAGGTTTTGGGAAATGCCCACTCACTGGTAACACTGCACTGCACACTGCACACACCACGTGACCACTACCAGGGAAGATACCTCTCTGTCAATCAAACACAATGATAAATAAAGTGCAGAAGGGCCTGCCAATCAACCCACAAACTAAACAAACAGGTCAAGAACATCAGTCACCACACACAAATATTCCCCAGCCACTGTCCAATTGAAGTTGCAGTGGAAAATAACTTCAATAACCATGAGGCCAGGGATTTGTGCAGGTCAAGCACACACATATGTTACAAAAGAAAATAACAGAACAAAAAGACAAACGTGTGATACTCAAACTAAGATAAAGAAACAACACAAAAATGAGTAATAAAAAGCGTTCCCACTACAATGTGATTAACAGAGTCACTCTCACGCACAGCTTTTGCACTCTCTCACACGCACACACACACACACACGAAGGCGGCAACAGGAAGACGCCACACGCTCGGTTAGGCTGGCGAGCCCAGCGATAAACACTGAATGGGCTGTGTGTGAATGACTACACCGGTGGAGGACCAAAACGTCGTGAGTTAAAAGGGTTAACAAGCATGAACAAAGCATGAACAATCATGGAGACTTGGGGTCCACAGTTACACAGACGCGCGTTCAGATGCAGCGACGGAGGAGCGCACATTACAGACCAGCGTGCAGTCGGAGGCGTGCAAGCAAAAGTTGTAACAATAACACACTTTTATAACCGAGTCAAAATGCACCATGAAGCAAGTGGGATATGGCATCGCGAGGGTTGCCTGAACCAGAAGGAAAGAGGCTCAAAATTAGGCTATAGCCTATAGGAAGATGAGCAGGGTAACGGCCAGGTTGATAGATGCAACAGGTGGGTGACCTTACCCTGGCGGAGAGACCCGCTACTACCCGCTACGAGAATAGAGCAATGGAAAGTCAGGTGAGCGGCCACAAACGCTCACGGCTTGCGGAAGACCCATGACTGGATGAGGCAAAGCACGTCGCCCGGCCACATTTAGGCTATTCACAGCTTCGCGATTGCCGGCATGCCAGCTGGAATTAAATCAGCTGTGTGATCAGCTCATCTATCGGCTGGGAAGGACGTAGGCTATCTGTGGTTCCCCAAAAGTCCAAGGAACGTTAGCCTATTTGATTGGTTTGTAGCCTAGGCTACTATAACCAAAGGGAACGTTGTTAAGTGATAGATTTTGGTTTGCTTAACTAAACCTTTAGAAACCCAAAGTCAAGCGTGTTCCGTTTCATTATGCTAGGGCGCACCAGAGAGTGACGTGCAGACAGGAGGCGGCTACTGAGCGCGCTGGACGGCTCCAAAGAGAAATGCGTTAGTGTCATTCTAGTGTTTGGAGAGAACGTTCACAAATGTTTACAATCCGCTTTTATCTTAACACTTTTAATTCAAATGCCAATATGGGGAACCTGGTTATTGTCTCTATCGCAATTTGTAGGTTTGACGACAAGCCCTTGTCATGTGATGTCGGTAAGTCTACATTCATAGTCATCTACGTGGCTACTTTTTTCGTGGTTGTCGTGACTAATGACATTTATCCTTTTGTAGGGGAAAATGGCTTGTCCGTCTCAAAACGTCTATATCGTTCTTCATCAGAACCCTTTCTGAAGCCTAAGCTATCACTGAGTAAAGTCGTTCAAGTAAGGGACCTTTGGATTATGCCAATTCAATAATACCATTACATACAGCCTACATGTTGACCTATTGAACAGCTGTTGTATTTACAGGAGACTATATTGAAATGGAAAAGATTTTTGATATTCAAAAGACCATGGAGAGAATCAACCTGCTATGAATACAATGTAAGCAACACAACGTTATCCTCATTGTTTTAATCAATTATTGACAACATAAGAATAGTAGAGGACACAAGAATAACTATCAAATAATATTTTACAGCCATATTAGGACTAACTAACTCCTCATAGATAGTGAAGCCTATTATTGCCTGCTTGCTGTATTGACGGTAGGCAAAAGTAATATTCCTGGGTGAAGTCCTTGTAAATGCAAGCCTGTTGTCAGGTGAGGGACAGCAGCTTGAATATACATAGGCCTAGTTGAATGTAAGATAATGAGCAAACTGCCTTCTGATGTTAGACACACAGGCACACAGGCACACAGACACACAGACACACACACACACACACACACACACACACACACACACACACACACACACACACACACACACACACACACACACACACACACACACACACACACACTTATAAGTTAATTGTGGACTACATTTTTTGTGGCTGACTTATTATCTTGCCACACACACATTTGCATTCGGAGCTATCTCTACTGCCCAGGCTCCTACTGTAGCTTATATCAGAGAGAGATGTGGCTGGACAGACATGCTGACTGTCTCCCAAACATGGTTGCCATTATGGGGATAACGCCCTGATTGGCAGTCAGTCTAATGGGGTTGGCCCCAGGGCCGGTTCTGGCGCCCTAGGCAAGTTTGAGTTCTGCCCCCCCCCACCCCCCAAGAAAAAAAAACTCTTTTTTATACCTTACAGAACACAAGAGTAATACCGGTAGTAAGCTTAACTAAATAACATCAAGAACAATAACTGTTTTGCATCAAATGGATTTCTGGTTCTTTTGGACAGCCGACCTACACATCAGATTGAGTCGCATGAAAGTACCTTCACGGTGTCTTGGATGTAATGGTGGCGGTGCCCCCAACCCCAGATGAGAGGGAGGTTATCAATGTGTTTGAATTGTAAAATGGAATTGAAATGCCAGGAGAGTGATACAGTACATTTGCATGTAAAATGCATGTGTAGACAATAGGCCTACCAAGGAGGTCTGCATTGATAGCCTATCTACACTACCTACAGCATCACAAAGCATGGCAGCATAACAATTTTAATAAGATACACATTTGTGCTGTCTATGATTCCAAACCAATTTCATTTCTGGACTGGAAATAGTGGTGCATTTGTGAGTAGGAGAATGAGAAGGGCGGGGGCTATCTATGTGTTTGAACTGGAGGGACAGGGTGAGAGAAAGGGAGAAGAGCTGTCACGCTTTTGAATTTCATAATATACAAAATATAGTAAATAGCCTCACTTGTCTGCAATACTACATCACTCAGCATGAAAACATGCTATGCATGGTTCTGTTACATGATTAATGAAGGCCTATGTCATTCTGGTCTGGAAACAATGTCTTTTTAAGCTTACAACAAGCAGGTAATTCATTCAAGTGGATGGAAGGAGATATGGCAGCTAAAATTGTTTTAAACATGGCACCAGTCTTACTTTACATTGCTTGTCAACCTAAGCAAGTACTATGATGTCAGGTGGGTGTTAGTGAGTAGGCTACTAACAGCTACTTTACTGGATTTCATTGCTTGGCATACTTGGCTAATGTTAGCATGCTAACTAGCGATTTCTCACATCAAAAGCAAAGCTCTTTTTCCCTCTAATTCCAAACAGTAGCCTCATAACTATTAGGCTTTCCATTATCACAAACGGTTGCTGATTAAATCACATAGTTCCAAAACACCCTCTGCAACTCCTGCATCATGCAATGACTGGTTTAATGAGAACATAACAATTCTCCACCCAGCAGAGCAACACTGCTGTTGGCGCGCTTGCCCTCTCTGTCTCTCGAGTGAGTCTCCAAAATTCAAAATATATTGCACGCTGTCACTCGTCCCGCCCCCTTTCTCAGGACTGTCTGTTTATTGGTTCACAGACTTCCCAGAGACAGTTGAAAGCGATATTACTATTGGCTGAGGGGCGTTTTGCCTTGAGGAGCGCTTTCTCCACGCTTTGTTGATTGCGACTTCATAAAAAAAAACCTCCATATCGCAATAATGGGGCACCTAAGTCTCCACCCCTTCCGGGTGGCTTGTGGGGCTGGCAACGCAAAAACTTTTGACTGGGCTGTAATGGACTGATCAAAGCTATTTTCCGACCCACCTCGCATTTCCCCGTCGATCACACATATGCGGTGCCTCAGAATTAATAACAACCAATGGTGTGCTTGTTGACTTCACTTGGCAAGCGATTTTTGAGTTGTGTGTGTGCAAAAATATGTAATTATTTGGACTACACAACAGACGTCGCATGTCCGACGTGCAGCCACTTAATCCACGGTCCAGCGGTAGGGTTGGCTGTGCCTCGGTTCACGTCAGATATGCGAGGCGCACGTGTAGTCTCCAACACAGTTTTGCACAAAAGCTAAAATAACGTTTCTTGCGTGCCGAAAATGAGTGGTCTTACGACGCAAATCCAAACCTTTCAAATTCACTGTCATCATATGTGAAATCCGGAGCACATGCCAAATGGGATGAGGATTTAGCTTGACTCGCTCCATTAACTCGCACTCAAAATTTTGAGCTCTCCAGCCCCATAGATCGGAAGTAGAAAGGCGTGACTTAGGTGCCCCATTACGCATCGGAGAGCGCCATTTCGGCGCTCCTTCTTCACATTGCCCTCTAGGCGACTGCCTAGCCGACCTATGCTTACAACCGGCCCTGGTTGGCCCAGAGACTGATGCAGGACTTGTAGGTCCTTATTAGACAGGGCATACTGAAGGGCCATATTCAATTAATCATCTGGCTATAGGCTTGTTGAAAGAATGACATTTCAATATTTTGTTTTGTTAATAATAATAATAATAATAATAATAATAATAATAATAATAATAATAATAATAATAATAATAATAATAATAATGTTGATGATACTACTACTACTACTACTACTACTACTACTACTACTACTACTACTACTACTACTACTAATAATAATAATAATAATAATAATAATAATAATAATAACATATTCTAACAGTCTCATATTTGTTGCCACTTCATGACCTTTCTGTCAAAGAACATTGAGGAAATATGCTATACATCTGAATGTACTATATGCTATGTATTGTATATGTCATAGGCAGGGATTGTAAGAGTATAATCTTTTCTAGTCTCTCTGGTATAAGCTACCTGTGTTGCATAGCAGCGTCCTCTGAACAAAGCCTAAATATTGTTGCCATTGACTCTTAGACAGCCCACAGTTGACGGTATATTTCGATTTTATAACAGGGGACGTGTCTTCCTTCCTGGTAGTAGATAGATAGGCAAGATACAGTAAATAGTAAATCGATTCTTCTAAATGCTTGCCAAAGGGAAGTGAATTCTACACTAAGTCATGACTAGCTAGAAAAGGGGTGGTGTTCAGTGTTGCCAGATTGGGCTGTTTCCCGCCCAATTGGGCTGCTTAGGATGGCTGTGTGCGGGTAAAAATGGCATTTAGCAGAAAAACCTGCCCAATTTTTGCCATAGAAATCAATAGAATTGGGCGGGAGTTTGTGCCTCTAGGCGGGTTTTGAGCATTTTTTTGGGCTGGAAATCATCAGCCTCATCTGGCAACCCTGCTGGTGTTGTTGGCCAAGTATAGCACTTACTTATTCTTCAGCAAAGCAGACCGTGAAGTCAGCAACTATGATTATAATCTCCTCCCCCACAATAGCTAACCTGTTTAAACTTGTAAGACACGCCTGTGAGTGAGTAACAATAACCTGATGTGTGTGGTGAAGTTCAGAAATCATGCTTCAATATAGTTATTTATTTAAGACCGGTGTCATGGAAGAGAGGTGGATATCCATTACGTGTAGAAAAACAGATACCAGACAACATGAAACCAGGTGCTATACTGTATTTGTGTGACTCATCATGATGTTGATACCTTTTATAGCACACCCAAAGACATTCATTTTTTCTAAGAAGTTGAGCGCGTCCTCTGACAAACTTGACTCACCCTCAAAATGTTACGAACCAAAATCTGCTGGTGTCATCTGGTCTGGTGTCTGGTGATTGTGAGGCCCTTTAGAGTGTTTGTATGAATAGAATCACGCTATATACACTCCATTTACCATGTACCCTTTTATCTTTTTTTCTACAACTACTGAATAGTCACCTGCCACACAGGCCATTTGTCTTTGCAGAGAGCGTTAAGATAAGATAAGACAATATCAGATAATAGACAAGAAAAGAAAAGAAAAGATACAACTTTATTGTCTCTAACACTGTACATGAAACAGAAAATTGGATTTTACAATTTCAGTTTCATTCTCAGCAATGTATTTGTTTGGCAAATGTGTAATGTGACCTTCTCTTTCTCTTTCTCTTTCTATTTTAGAGTTGGCAGACATGCCCAGACCACCTTGGCAGCCAACTGTCTCCTCCTGTTTATGTCCATTGCAGAGACAGAGATAGCAGAGTAAAAATAGAATTTAATTAATATCACATAGAGGTTAAACAAGTTCCACGAAAGAATGAACTACAACAGATTGAAGAAAAAACAGCAGACAGAAAAGTATCAACGATATGCTTCTACATCTCCCATGCAACTTCAATCTTAAACACATCATAATGTTGTGTTAGGTAGTGATTAAGGGAAAGAGATTCCTAACCAAGTATTGAACATTGACATGTCATTTGGGAAGTACCTTTGATTTGATCTGAATTGATGTGCCCCTTCTGAAGAAAACAGTGATTTTATTATTATATTCTAAATTTGTGAACACCTCAATTGATGGTTTTGTTGAGCTTGAGGGCCAAAATATGTAAGAATAAAAAAATATAATGCATCCAGCCGGGCTTCACCACTCCTGATTTTGTGTCCGATTTTTGACGTCAGGGTGTGCCGCACACATGATGAGAATCGCAATTGTCAATCTCAACCCTGCTCGCAATCATCGAGCCATTTCTACGATTTGCGATCAGCGACTCTTTGAGCTGCCAAAGTTCTACACACTTAGATAAATTGTTCATGCAAGACGCCATTGACTTGAGAGAGCTATTTATTTTGTTAAATGTAGGTAATAGTTAGCACCACCCTCAGATTACTGCCACCAGCGTAAGAAGGAGTTTTGGACATTTGAAATGAATGTGCTTACAAAATGTTCCTTAGGAGGTGTTGAATTAAAGTCATAAGTAGAGATGCACAGGATCCAAGATTCCACAAATTTCTTAAAGGGGTATGCGTATGCCACTATTTATGCCCTTTAATGCCCTTTATTATATGGTTGTGACGTCATTGGTCGAATGCTCCATTCATTTCAACGGGGCTCCCCAACGTTCGCACGTCTGTTATTTTTCGATAACGGACGGGTTGGTGTATAACAGACCGCTGTCAATGGCAACAAGACTTTTCACTGCTAAAGCGACTTTTCAACAAGACTCTAATCAGCTGCTGTGATAGACAACACCTGTTGTCCTGGCTACCTGTTGCCTAGCGGTGTTCCACAACGGCACTGTTTTGTTTTGCGCAGCAACAATCTTAACATTAAATAGGCCTAAAGAAATGTCCCCGCCATGTGTGAATCATTTAAGTATATCCATATAATAAGCGGGTTAACTTTCGGCGAGTCGGTCGCTTTGTGGAATAGCAGCACTTCAGAGAGAACAAGACCCCTCCGCTCCGCGTCGGGGTCTAAAGATTCTCTCTGTCGTGCTGCTATTCCACGGTAGCGACCTTCTCGCTGAACGTTAACCCTTACTTAATGCCACTTTAATGCCGTATGCCACTATTAATGCCCTTTAATGACACCAATTTTTAGTTGGTTCAACAGTCTTTATTGTTGAAAATAATGAAAATTCTTAGCTGATTTGACACCCTTTGTTGTTAAAAAGAGTAATCACATGACACAATAATTTAATATCAACACCGGTGTAGTGTGGAATTCCACGCTTTTAAGTGTTATGGGGTGTGACTTTTTAACAACATGCAGTGTAAAATCAACTAAAACTGAGTGTTGATATTTTAACATTTTCTAAAGTGTTAATTTAACACCCAAAAGGATGGTCACATATACACACCAAAGCCGTGTTAAATTTAACACCCTGGGTGTTAATTTCACACTGGTATTTTTCCTTTGTAGGCCTACACCCTACTACACCTGGTATTACACCCTATTGGTTGTCATAGTTATTTCTATATGATTGAGAGGAAAGAAAGTGAAAGGGTTAACTCAATTTCGAAACCAAAATAATCTACCCAGCAACATAACGTTGATGTGTTGCATGCTTGCTGTCTTGCAAGCTTCAAGGCGCTAACATGAACGTCCTATTCTTGTGGTGACAGCTAGATGTCTAACCACAGAGAGCAGAACATCCTGCTGTGTTCGCTAACCCATAGTCTCTACCTCATCCTGTTTTGCTGGCGTATGCAGTTATATAGACTATAATGTGTTAGCTTAGCTATCGAGGCGGCACCTGTTGCTTGCATGCACAGGGCAGGTCTGTGTCTGTATCTATAAATAAGAGGTGCTCCCTCTTATCTGTGTGTATAATGGAATAAACCCTTTTGTTGCTACAACTCTTGTGCTTCTTCCTCTGTGCACCGAGTGCTCTGACTTGCAGGACTTCTCAGGGTAGTACAGGGAACGGAGAGTCTCTTTGGTTTCTCACCGAGGAATTGTTGAAGACACTCCTCAAGATTAAACTATGATTTAGAGAAAGAAAAAGAGAGGAAAAATATTATAGGAAGTCGAAAGTAGGCTATATGAATTATTAGAGCTATGGAGAGCAGATACAAAGCCAGATGAAAATGAAGTTTTTTTTAAAAAGTCTATTGAACAAATGATAGTGTTGATAGTGTTGGGACAGTTCTAATTTGAACAGGAAGCTTGTTCCATCATTTGGCAGTATAAGGGGTCTTACACACCAGGGCGGTAAAGCGTCGCGGAACGGCCGCGTTTTTTACCGGCGTCGGTGAAAATACATTGAAAGATATCTGTCCTTACACACCAACCGGCGGTAGTCGAGCGTCAGCGGCGCGGGAGCCGCCTCCGCGCCGCGCTGCATTTGGAAAATAGAACTCGAGCGTATTTTTCACGAGGTCGAACGGCGGTGTCTCATTCAAATGAATGGCAAAGTAGCATGCTAGCTTTGGCTGTGGGGAGGGTTTTGAATATGTAGTGGAGCGCTGCTCCTTTAAGGGAAAGTCTGACGCTGCGGCACACATCACCACGCCGCTCGTAGAGGCTTATGGGAAGTCTCTTCATAAACACTGCCAGTGGCTAGTATTCGGTAAGCCTGCAAAGTCCCCCTTTGCGCGTTTCATCGCCACCGGCGAATGCTGTGGTCGCCGTCGAGAGGAGTGCGGTGTCCAGTTCAGATCTAGGAGATGTGGACCATTTCTTGTCCTCGTTGTGATTCCAACTTGGCGTCTCTTACTTGGCTAGAGTGATCTCTTGCTTCTCCACTGGCAAGGACTTCGGTGGACAATACCAACGGTTACCTTGCGCTTTTCCCGTCTCCTGCACGCCGGTATGTATTATAGTGGGTTAGCTTGTGCCTTTACCCAGCCCTGACTGTTTGTTTTCGTACCATGGTTGCTAACGACGGCCATTATTATGGTTTCAGCGTGTGGTCGCTACCGGCGCCTCGGCCGTGTACCTCTGTATTGGCACTCCGACTGTGAGAATCGCGCATCGGTGCACCCTCATCTCCGGGTAAGGTAACCTCTCGGCAGCAGAATCGTGTGATAGTGGGTGTCCTGCTAGCTTGGCTAACGCTCTCCTCCTCCCTCGCAGGTTGTATCCGTGTGGCCGTGGTCCGACACACCACGCGTTTAGGTGCACGAGCGGCGACTTTTAGCCCCGGTTGTGTGGTGCCTCTGGAAGCCGGGAACCCGTATCTCGGCTGCTGCTCCGGCCTCGGGAAAGTGAACATTCGTGTGTGTGTGGCGCTGGCGCGCTTTAGTTCAGTGTGTGTGTGTGTGTGTGTAATGATTGTGCGTGTGTGTGTGTGGTACGGCCACTATTAGTCCCTGGGCCAGAAGGCTAACAGGGCTGGACTAACTCTTACTTCCCATCTTTTACTTTTGTTTGCTGTGCCCCTCTTCTAACCCTGTGTGCTGATTTTTTGCCTAGAACTGTGACAGCCAAACCCCGTACAATGACAAGTGACAAGCTAAAGCGGCGGACAGGCAAAAGAAAATTAAACAAACAAACAAAACAGAAAGGCTAAACAATTTCGTAAAGGCAAAACAGCGGTGAGCAGCTGCCGCAAGCAGTCTGCCCACAGAGACAGACCCTCGACGTACTCTGAGGTGTCTGGAATTAGGTGAACATACACACAGAGATCAGTACATGTTACATACAAAGACAAATGTTTAACATGAGCTATGCATAGGACAAAGGATCTTTACAAGCTCACCTCAGCAACACTGAGAGGGAGGGGAAGCCACTGGGGTTAGACGCCACGGGAACTCTGGCTCTTGAGAATGAACAGTATGTTTAAATACACAGCTCTAGCTGGTTGCAATCATCTAGACAAAACTGTGATCACACATACCTTGCTGCACCAGTAGCAAAGGCACCGGGCATCATCAGCGAATACCGGCACACCGGGAAGGCTCCAAAGAGCCGGTCTAATTCATCTGATTTTATAAAAACAATGGCATAGCCACCAATTACGGATTAGCCACTGAGCGGCTACCTGAGTCCCGTGACGTCATGGGGGTATGGGAACTGCTGAGGGACACACCTTACTGAACAGGCAGTGCGCCCTGTTACATTTTCCCCCAGCGTTCTTGTCGTCGTCCCGACGACACAAAAACACACACTAATAAATAACCCACCCCAATGCTAAGTCAACCATCCCCGGGTATCGGGTCACAGGATCACCATTCCTTTCGCACGCACACACAGGCAGCTTTCACACGCAGACAAGACACTTTCACACGGCGCACACATGCAGGCAGGCCAGCCAGAGAACGGTCTCACTCTGGACACATCACACGGGTGGTTCCACAGCACATACACAGGGCAGACGCACCCATTCACACTGGTACGCACAAGCATGTGGGAAGGCAGGTGCATACACACAGACAGCATTCAGACGCAGGCAAACGCACGCACATGCATACACTCCCTGGCGTGCGCATATCCGTACGCACACCATCCTGGGCCACCACTCACACTGACACTCCATCTATGGAGTAGAAAACAGTTGGATCATCACCATCAAGGCAACGCACACACACATGCACACACATTGCAGGAGGACACAGTATGAACTTGAGGGAGTGGACATGGATGGCCAGCTGCTCACGCCTGGCCCCACCCCACCCGAACAGCGAGTCCTCTGCTCTGGAGACGGCCGTCCTCCCGTGGGTTGACGTGGGGAAGGCCGTCCATTGCCCCCCCGCTGCGCTGCCGGTGATGGCTGTGCTCGGGATGGCACTCGTACCCCATCACAGTCCCGTGCAAAATGTCCTGGTTCCTGGCACCGCCAGCATATGATGGGACTTGCCTGCGACCTTGGTGGAGACCGATGCAGAGTGTCCACCCACTGTGATATCTGTTGCAACTGCTCCTGTTGCCGCCTCATGGTGTCCTTTATCTCCAGCCACTCCTGGGAATCGTTTTCCATGTTGGTCAGGAAGGCCACGACCGTGCACAGGGAGATGGAGGAGATGGTCACAGCGCTCTGCTGCTTGGCACTCCACTATGCCCACCGCTGTTTTGCCCCTAATTACAACCAGCCTTTAAAAAAAAATCAAAATAAACTCAAAGCTAAAAAAAGGACACGTCTCTTGTGCATTCTATCCGAACCTGTTGTGCCTTACTGGTTGAAATCAAAATATACTCTGGGGTGGAAGTCCCCCAGTGGCGTAGTCGTGCAATTACAAGTAGCAGGTTGGTGATTTATTATTTTAGGAAAACTAACATCTAAAAGGTCCACCTTACTACAAATAGGACTGGCCGCGCACGCCGACGCTGTCAGTGTGAAAGGCAAAGAAAAACACGCCGGCCAAAACTAAGCAGAAAGACCGCATTCGTCCCGGGACCGTTCCGTTCCGCCTTGGTATGTTTTGGCCCTAATGGCTAAATGCCATCACATTGTCTAGATTTTACCCTAGGCACAACCAGTAGAGAAGAAGATTATGCATACCTAAGACTAGTTGGATGGTATTACTGTAGCCTATCTGCAATATGTTTAGGGCTAGGCCATTGAGTGACTTAAAGATTATCAGAAGAATTTTCCCTCTCATGCACGCTCCTTGCACTGGGAATCACAGTTGCAAACGGTAGCTCAACAGATAAATGTTCATCATGGGTTCATCATAAAATCTGATCTCTCCTTCTCAAGCAAACATGAAAATAACAATTAAAACATTCCCCTACCCAAAGTTGGAGGGCCTGCATTCTCACATCACAATTACAGCATCACCAAAATATGGACAAACCTCTCCTGCATATGCGCCAGACTATCAATACAATGGCACACCTTGCACGAAGTGGTCAACAAAGCATAACACCAGCGAAAGTGAAAGTAATGTGCGTGGCGGCACCACCCACCTCACAAAATCTTAGCCACCGTTTATTACCTGTGTTAAACATTTTGGATATCCACAACCTAATAGTGGACGATTTTAATCGTCTTTCATTGTAACACTTTTACCAACGTTCACCAGCTTACAAAATTATGTCAGTTATGCTGACAAAATGTTATAATTGTCCGCACAAGCAAGAGAGTACTATACACCAAGTGTAGTTGTGTCTAGTGTGTTCCATACCTTCTCATCACATGAATATGCACGGATTTGGATTCTGCCTCGGCTGCATGATAAATCCAGATATTGGAGCCTAGAGACCTTTTGCAAAAATCACAAGACTGTACTCAACTTAGGCAGCAATCAGTTGCATGGACATGCCAACCAATCAGAGGAATTATAACAGACTCATCACTTTGTTGAAGCTCATACTCCGGGTTGCCAGATGGGGCAGTCAGCAGAATATTGCGAAGGGGGAAATTCATTTCCAATACGATTCACAAATAGCAATATTTTAAAAGGGTCCTGAGCTGGTGGGGCCGAGCCAAGTCATGGTCGGGCCGTGGCCCCACTAAAAATAGCCTAAACTCGCCCCTGATCTTAAGCAGTGGATCCGGTATCCGGCAGTTACCTAAAAATCAGGATCTGGTGCATCTCTAGCCTAGGTTTTTCAGTCAGTCTTTCACAACCCCAATTGCTGCATGGAGTGAAAGAACTTTGGAAGCGGCCAGTGCAGGCAGTGTGGCAGTAAGCCAATGAGTCTAAAAAATAGTTTGAGCCAACGTAATAAAAACGGCCCACGTGTGCGAGTAGGCTATGTGTTTCATGACTTTAATTCAACACCTCCTAAGGTTCTGGATCCGGCAGGATCTTAAGTAGTGGATCCGGTATCCGGCAGGATCCTAAAAATCAGGATCTGGTGCATATCTAGTCATAAGCCTACACGAATATTTGTGAAATAACAAAAAAAATGTTTATTCTATTTAGGCATAAAGTAAGCACTGTAGGACAGAACATATTTTAAGATCGGTACACTTGAAACAGTAGAGTGAATTGTCAAAATGTAAAGGCATACCTATATACTACCTATACTAGGTAATAGCTAAATGTGTTAACCACAAAAAATACAATGGCCCTCATTTATCAAACTTGCGTAGAAACCATCGCAGAAATAAGCGCAGATCTCATCGTACGCTGCTTTGATAAATGAGGGCCAATGACTTACAAACTCCAGATGCATATGTAACCAAATTAATACAATTTTAATTGATTTTAATTGTGTCTGGTGTTGACAGAAAACAAGGTATGATCGGAGAAAAGCCTGATTTCTGGGGGGAAAAAATGGGGAGATTGGTCTTATGCATTTCTGAAAAGGCGAGATCTTATTTTGCGAGGATATGCCATATTGTTTTGTAATTCACTTTCTTTCAACATTACAACGCATTTTAGCCACTTTCTCAACAATCAGTAAAGGAATAGCCCTGAACACATGGTAAGTTGCATATTCTTGAAAACAAAGTGTGGTTTTAAAGGGACACTGTGTGAGATTTTTACTTGTTTATTTCCAGAATTCATGCTGCCCATTCCCTAATGTTACCTTTTTCATGAATACTTACCACCAGCATACAATTCTAAGTTTTCATTATCACTGGAAAAATTGCACTTTTCATACATGAAAAGGGGGATCTTCTCCATGGTCCGCCATTTTGAATTTCCAATAATAGCCATTTTTAGCTGCAAAAATGACTGTACTTGGACCATACTAGAAAAATATTTGTTTAATATTTAGTAAACTTTCATGTAAAGAACAAATTTGGCAATAGGCAGCCCAATTTCAATAAGCAGCATAATTGCAGTACCTTTTTTGACCATTTCCTGCACAGTGTCCCTTTAAGAATAGATTTGGATATGCAGGGGGGTGCTGTGGGAAGCCCCCCACATTTTGGGCTTACATGCCCACCCACGGGGACCCTGGTTCGCGTCCGGCCGGGGTCGTTTCCCGATCCTCCCTTGTATCTCTGTCCCATTCGCTTCCTGTCACCATCTTCGACTGTCCTGTCAAATAAAGGCATAAAAAAGCCCCTTAAAGATTTGGATATGCATAAAGGCGGCCATTCTAGCTACTGTTTAGACAAATCCAAATAAGCCAAATAACAGAGACAGCAGCAGTAGCGTGGCGTGCGTTATTTTTCCGAGGAAGCCAGGGAGAACAAAAAAAATATATAGCCTATAATATAATAATATAATATAATATAATTATTATTAATCAGTAGCGGCGGCTGGCTGGGACAACAAGCAAGGCAGAAAGTTTGGCCATGAGAATAAAATCAATAAGGTGTAATTTATGAGATTTGCATGTTTGCGAACCAGGAAGGCATTTGCCAGAACTGCTGCGAAGCACGGGAAGGAGAGGTCTGTTTTGGACAGCACACCACGAGCGCAGCTACAGCTCTTGATCATGCGTGTGACTACTTTTGTTAAGAAATAAATAACAAGAAAAATACTATGTCTGTTCAGAGTTGGAGTAGTGACAAGCAACACCGCAAGAATTTGCACTTTACGCACGACATCAGATGCTCCAGAAGCCCCCTAAACACAATTCAGTGTCATCCTTAAGTGCCAGTTCAAATGCCCCACAGAACAGAATGCAATAACACAGACAGACAACGGACATGCACTGACTGACCACTAGTTATTCTACTGATGACTAGGTTCAACCGGCTGCTCTGAGTCGTGCACGTCTTGTATCGAATGTCAAATGTTGTGTGTGCGACCTTTCTATGGTTCCCAGATGAATGGCGATTTCCAGCGCAAACATGCTAAAACAAAACCCATTGAAAAATAACCCTGATGCACGCGGTTGAAACGGAGCACAACCATTGACAGTAAATAGAAGCACAACAGAGCACAGAGAAGTGGCATGATGCGTATATTTAGGACCCGGTGGCACATTATGCCATCTAATAATCACCATAGCTTATTTGCCATAATAGCAAGAGCTAACAAGCAGCGAGCAACAAAGCTAAAAACAAAGCTAGCTTCACAAAACGTTAGGTGGCCTGCTTATAATCTACCTTTCTGAAACAATAAAGCAAGTTTGCCTACCGTTGTAGAAGTTATCCTGAACGTATGTGTCCATGTGAAGATCCTGTCGTTATATTAAATCCATTTTATGCATTGCCTGCCTTGACAACATTGGGAGCCATCGGCTGTGTATGCGCGCTTAAACTGTCACTTTTGCCCGTAGTCTGTTCAATGTAGTCAAGTCAAGTCAAGTAGGTTTTATTGTCAATTTCTTTACATGCACTGGTCATACAAAGAATTTGAAATTACATTTCTTGCTTTCCCATACAGACATAGACTAATCTAGGTAAGGACATAGACAGTATAGACATAGACAGTACTTATACATGGACTTAAGACAGTATGGACATAGACAGTGCTCATGTCCATACTGTCTTAAGTCCATGTATAAGTACTGTCTATGTCTATACTGTCTATGTCCTTACCTAGATTAGTCTATGTCTGTATGGGAAAGCAAGAAATGTAATTTCTAATGTAGTTTCTAGTTCTACTGGCAGCCAGGTAAAGTGGCTGCCGATCCTGAAGTATCATCCGTTTCCCTCTTTGGCAAATCATAGACGGCAATATGATTTATCTCGTGACCAATTTTGAGCGATATGATTGGTCAAGCATTCGTTTTTTTCAAAACTCCAGAAATTTATGGCTGCCAACTCGACTTGGCACCAGTTTTTTTTTAGCATCGAGAGACGTGTAGTACTTTGTTTCACCAGATGGTTATCCAATGGGAGGGGGTGGGGCGCTATTTCCCCAGCTGGAAAATACTCACAGAGAGTGACGAGAGTGGATGGAATATTAGGAGACTCGTCGATAGACAGAATGTTTTAATGATTAACGGATATTAAAGCTGTTGTTGGGAAAATTAGGGGATGCCTGGCATCCCTTGGCATCTGCGACGACACGCCACTGGACAGCAGCAAGCATGAAATAAACAATGGGGACTCTAAAGCATTGCAGACAACTCAAAAAAGGGGCATAATGTTCAAAATGGTACAATTGCCCTTCAACCTTTGGGCTATGGCTGCCCCTTGCTTGATGAGGTTGAGAATACAAACACGAATGGTTCTTTCTAAAACGCGGGCTCCCATCCTCCCTTGCATGCTTGTGGCCTCACGATGATGTCATTGATGACAGAAGTGAAGTTCAACATCTCGCAAAAGCGTGATTCTTATTTCCCTTTTCATTTGCAATTGGGATGGTGAATGAAGAGTAATCCCCCAAAAGTTGTTGTGGCAAGGCTGACAGCAGGGAAATTTTATTGCTTTTTCCATGGAGGCAGAACGCGAGGCCACAAGCACAGGTGAAGGAGGGTAATCTGCATATGGGAAAGAACCTACAGTCACACACTGTTGGCAGTTGTGCCAAGCGAGCTGTCAAATCCAGAAATAATAGATTCTGCTTCATGAGGGGTCCTCGGTCCGAAAAAGTTTGAGAACTCTCAGCGTAGAGTTCTAATTCTTATTTTCTATGCAGTGGTGTGCTGGGGAGGAAGCCAAAAGAATAGGGATGCCGGGCGAATTGACAAATGAGGAAGTGGAGAACCTCAGTCCAACCCTACACACACACACACACAAACACACACACACACACACAAACACACACACACACACACACACACACACACACACACACACACGCACGCACACAGACATGCGCAAACACACACACACACACACACGTGCGTGCACACACACACACACACAGAGACATACACACACACACACACACACACAAACCAACAACTCAAACCATCTAAGCCCACCTGCTCCCCAACCCCCCCCCCCCCACACACACACACACACACACACACATGCTCTCTCTCTCTCTCTCTCTCTCTCTCTCTCTCTCTCTCTCTCTCTCTCTCTCTCTCTCTCTCTCTCTCTCTCTCTCACACACACACACACACACACACACACACACACACACACACACACACACACACACACACACACACACACACACACACATGATAAGGAGGAAGAACATGTGCTGTGGAGGGAATATTTTGTACATTCACATGCTCGCCTTTGTTTACATTCAAAGTCTGTGTCATAACATTGCCACGTGGTTCACAGTGGGTGGAGCTCAGCTGATGTTTTTCTGAAAACCCTCCACAGTCACAGGCTTGTTTTCTTTTAGCAACAGAGACAGACAGAGACTGCCACTGTGTTTCCACTTTGCTCATCTTGTATGGATTTATGAAAAGATAGTATTTTACTTAAATCACTTTTTCCTCATCTGAATAGAAAACCGTCGCATGGAGTGATGGACATGGCTACATCAGACCATAGTGAGCTAAATAAATACTCAAATGACGATTTGTAACTTAATACTAAAACTTGATTGAGAGCAATAATTTGTTTACATGAAATTGTTATTTGTCTTAATTGCAAGCAAATTGCTTCAAATAATCCTGATGCAGTTCGATGTTAAATATCTTCTTTTGCAGATATGTTTGTCATTTCATTGAGCTGTGGACATGTTGATATTTATGAAAATAAAAAACAGAATCTTCAGCAAACATGTTGCTCACAACCTTTCCTCAAACCAAAAATGACTCTACACAAGGTAGTTATACACGCTAAAGCATACAGCCATGACAAATTGTATTTTGTGCCGTTTATGGTTATGAAATAAAACATTGAATTTATTTATGCATTTCTTTTTTCATAGGTCATTGAGATGTGCATACGGTGTTGCTTTCTGAGGTTATCAAAGGTACACATCACAGAGAATGAATGTTTTATAACCGGGTAGACCAGTTCTGTCAGGGTTGTTGTTGGCACGATGATACAGTTTGGCAGTAAATGACTGTTTGTCCTGGGGGTGGGAAGGGAGTTAAACAGGAACTGACTGCTTTTATTATCCTTTCTTGGCAGAGGCAATATGATTTCCAAGTGACAGCTTCCCAGGTGAGCTTGCCCCTGTGGCCTCTTATAACAAAGTACTCATAAAAGCTACTCAACAACAATACATACTGAGTAAATGTAATTAATTACTTTACAGCCCTGATCTTGTCTCATAATGAACAATTGTGACTTTAAAACCCCTTAGTGCAGCACTATGGCTCTCTGTAATGTCATAGCAATGTTGTTATGATGTAGTTCAGCATTTTCAGCAAGTGAATAGGGTCACCAGCGACCCCAGCTGCAGTAAGAGGCTACAGTCTGTATGTGATGTGCAGAAACAGGATGTGGTGCAGAATGTGTTTCCTCTCTGCAAGTGAAATGTGGAACAGAAATATGAGCTGTTTTTTGCATGCATATTCAGCTGGTGTCACCTGGTGTCATTGCTAACATATTCTTTTTCCCACACAGCCTTTAAAGCCTGAAGTGGTGACAGCTGTGACAGAGGAGCAAGAGGGCGGGCGAGGGAGGGAGGAGAGGGGGAGAAGGAAGGAGAGGAAAGGGTTAAGAGTGAGACCACAGACTACTCAGTTATCACAATCATCAGGTTGGTTCAGGAGTCTGTGTGTGTGTATGTGCACATGTGACTGCATGCACCTGTGATCAGCGTATTGGTGCATGCCATTTTAAGATTCTTTGCATGTTTGGAGTGAGGAGTCCACATGAAGAGTTCAGATGCAAACCCCCCTAAGTGCCTTTTCAGAAAATAATCTTAATTCATTTTTATTTAATAGAAAGCTGTCAGAATTGCTTATTGTTTTATTTTATTTATGTAATATAACTATTTACATGTATTATCAAGTACATGAATGTAAACCAAACCAACAATGGGGTTCTCTAAAAATATAGAAGTGCAGGTCTTCAGAAATGGAGTTAGGGGGTTTTGCATCTGAACTCTTCACATATTTACAATCTTTTATCCTTTGATGTTTTATTTCACGGCAGCAGAGCCGGCGCGCCCAATACGCTCACTACGCTCTCAGCGTAAGGCCTCGCGCGACCCGTTACGTCACTGACGTTGACAGTTTAAAAAAAAAAAAAGCGAACTGATTTCATTGTTTATTATTGATTTCCGTCACACAAAACGTGAAACATCCAACATGAAACGACATTTTCCCTTCAGAAACGACAAAAAGAAAAAGAAAATTCATGACAATGAGCGACAAGAACAGCAGTCAGGTAGGCAACGTAACTCCTCTGTTGTTACGGTTAGGCTTCCACCAAGGACTGTATCATTGGCTTCCACTCATTGTGATCCTTCTTCTGTGGGTAATTTCGTATGGAGCAGAAAATGGGCTTTTGTATTGCACAACAATGCCGGGCTAAAAAGTGCCCAGGTCTTCGATACAGTCACATGTTGTAAAAAGGGGGATTAACGTTTTACTGTTGTTTTAAAAGGTAGAAGTTGTTGAGAACCACAAGCTGAGTAGCGTTTCGTTTAGGCTAGAGAGAATGTGAGAGGAAAGGGTGGTGTTGTCAATGTTTTACTGTTGTTTTGAAAGGTGTACTAGTTGAATCATAATCTGACGAGCCGTTCGTTTAGCCGATGAAACGTCAGTGCAGTCGAAGCAACGAAGGAGGGAGAGAGAAGAGGTGCCATTTCTGTGTGTGTGTGTGTGTGTGTGAGTTTGCGCGCGCGCTGTTGTATGCGTGGCTGCCTCTCGATTGTTTAGAAACAAATATCAACATACACAGACATTGGTTTTGGTTTTGACAGGCGCTTAAGATTTTTGATAAGACGTCCGTGCAGTCTAAGCAATGGAGGAGGAGGGAGTGAGAGAGAGGGGTGCCGTGCTTGTGTGTGTGTGTTTGTTTGTGTGTGGGTGATAACAATAGCAAGGGGGCGCGGCTTGCTTGGATAGACTAATAAATCCAGACCTTTGGTGAATGAGTGAAACTTGTGACGAAGGTGAATCACAATAATGTGTGATAACATTCATAATAACACATGTTATATAGCTAAATAATTTATTTTACATATGAGTTTCTTATCATAGGCCTATTCATTTATTTAAAAAAAAAATGTTTTAGACCAGATTACTAAAGGCAAGCTACTAGGAGGCAGGCTATAAAAAATGGTAATTTTAAATGCAAACAATTTGATGGAGATAAATTAATTGAAGCCTTAGTTATATTTTACAGGTGCTATGCTTAAGTTTCTGACCAGCTCAGACTCCAGTCAGTCAGCCAGTGGAGGGCCAGCACAATGTTCAGGTAGTAGGGCCTACACAGATGAGCCAGGTACACCTGCAGCTGATGAGGTAGTCGCATGTTCAGTACAGCCACCGTTGTCTACATGTTCACAATCTGTTTTGACATTATTGATGTTTTTGTCTCAAGAGCGCAGAAAGGGAGAATTTTTAATTAAGCTTGATTTGAGTCACATTTTGTGTGTGTGGTTCGCGTTTTCCTCGGGGGGGGCTGGGGGGTGGCTGTACGCTCTTTATGGGGGCCCCTCTGCATATTTTTGCCTAGGGCCCCATGGAGGTCAGAACCGGCTCTGTACGGCAGGATTATGGTCAAACGTAATCCTTCAAATCCATCAAGTAAACAATCAAAGGAGGAAAGAAAGTGTGCAGGCTACTCACTCCAAACTTGTCCTGCGACTTTTCCTGGGATATTCACAACCTTCACCCTCTACTGACATTTCTTTGCATACCACGTCTTAACTCTGATCTCTATTGTTTTCATTCATCTTTGAGAGACACACAACCCTCCCAGTTTTGCTTTCAGATCATGTTACATCTGGATTGAGTCTTTGAATTATGTTCATTTGTTGGTAATATTGTGATATGGCAACATAGTGACGCTCAGTTATATTTGCCTTTTTTTTTTCAGAATTGCCCTCTATGATATCAGCAGGTAGGCTATGACTATTTGCATGCTGCTTTGCTAGTTATAGCCGGTGCAAATGCATGCAAATTTGCGTCTTGAGTCCATACAACATTGCTGCTTATCTGTGCAATGACAGTGGACCTCTTTGTGACATAGCCTGTATTTAGTTTTGCTAGTTGCTAATGAAAGTGCTGCACATACACTCACATTCTATTTTCTCATCCTCACAGATAAAATCACCCTCGACACGAAGACAGCCAATCCTTTCCTCAGAATATCTAATGATCGAAGGCGATTAAGGTCATACACGTATGAGGAAAGTCAGGACTTAGTGGGTAATAATTGGTTTGAGCAAGCCAGTCAGAAGTACGACGGCTGGCTTTGTATCCGAGGAGTGCAGGGCTTCAGCTCAGGTCAGCATTACTGGGAAGTAGATGTCAGGGGGATTCGTGATTGGAGGATAGGGGTGATGACAGAGTCTGCACCTAAACGTGGCTTTGCCAAACTCAACACGTCAACAGGATACTGGACGCTTCGCCTGCAGCTAGGCAACCTTGTGGCGCTCACTGAGCCGGCTACCAAGTTAAACAATGTCATTCCCAGCAGAGTAGGGGTGTGTCTGGACATGCAGGCAGGGCAGGTCAGATTTTATGCCGCAGATAAGAAGATGAAACATGAGATTTACACATTCCAGGCTGACTTCAGTAACTCAGAGAAAGTTTACCCAGTCTTTGGGACTGTGGACACCAAAAAGGAGATGGTCATAATATAGAAACTTGATACATTGCGGTCTTTGCAGAAAACGTTTTATTGTCAATCTCCTGCAATTTGTAAAAATATCCTTAGAAGAGTGGGCAGCACGCTATTAGCATTAGGGTTTTTTAATGCATTAGCCCACAAAAAAACAGATATTTTGTCTTCTGCAAAGTAATGTAGCTAGAGCCAGAGAGAGGCGGTTTAGGGAAGTTAAGAAATGAAAGGTTGAGCACGTTGCACAAGTGGTCACAGACATGTGTTGTGTAAGGGAGTGACATAGTCAGCTTCTACAGTGTGCATTATAGCAATGTTTCCCAACCAAGGGTACGTGTACCACTAGGGGTACGCGAGCACACTACAGGGGGTACTTGGAAAGATGTTATTATTATACAAATGTATGGAGCAGTCACATCAGGACAGAGAAAGCGATATAGAACATGAATTAGGGGGTACTCATGGCACAACTAAGAGGTTGGGAAACACTGGATTATAGTAACCCATGATATTTGGGTCTGTATAATATAAAACATTATAATTTCTGTAACAGTTGAACTTCTACTGTAATTGCATTTTTTAAATAAACATTTGGAAGACTCTGGTCTCCTGTTGTGTCCATACAATTTGAGCTAGAATAACTTTAAAAAATATGTTAAAAAAATGAAACACCTCAAGCTTGCTTGTTAAGTTCATCCTCAGGAAGCCGTGTGTTGCGTGTGAAGATGCATGCAGCAGTATTGTGCATGTTCATCATCTAATCATGATATTATCTGTCTGGATAATTAGGCACAAATGTGAGGAAGGAGTTCAATGAAGATGACCTCAGAACTAAAGTGTATGCTCAACTTTTTTTGCAGTAATGCTTAACATTTAGATGTTTTTTTGTTTGTTTGCAAGTTGTGAACAAGTAGGTCTAGTAGTACTGCTTGTAAGCAGTAAACAAAACTGTGTTGATATGAAGTGAAAATGGCCGTACATTTGCACTTGCAGTTAAGGGCACACCCCAAATAGCTGAAGCTGAAACAGCCTCAGGCACACACAGGCAGGCCAATATACATGCACACAAGCACACACAACTGAGCTACGTATAAATGCATGAACCGCATGCAAACACATAGCTCACAGATGTACGTATTTGCAGTCACACAGTACTCAAAGACTTGTTGTCATTTTAGTGCAGTTTCATTTTTGTTGTGGGTGAAATATAGAACAGACAGCTCTCCTTTCGGGCCTACCCGTTCTTGTAAAACATGTGACCTGATGTGAATGATTAGCTATCGTGTGGGAGAGATAGAATGCAGCTTAGCAGAAGGGAGGTAGAGAGTATTAGGGATTACACCTGAGTGGTGTAATCACAGGTACGCACACACACACAGGCACACACGCACATACAGTATTTGGAAAGATTATGTTCATCACTGTAGTGGACAAGCATGACTATCTGTAGTAATGCAATGGAGTCAGAAAGAAGAATATGTGAACTCATATTGATCTGTGTAGAAATGTCTGAACATACAACAGATTAAGGCTATTCAGTTTCAGGCAAATTCAGCGCATGTGAGATTGAGATCCTCAGTGATAGGCCTGTCTGCTCATCTGGTATCGGTATGAAAAGCATGACAGATGTCAGATATGAGGTGACTCCTACACACCGTGGCTTTGCCAAACTCAACACGTCAACAGTTTACTGGACGCTTTGCCTGCAGCTAAACAACCTTGTGGCACTCACTGAGCCGGTGACCAAGTTAAACATCGCCACCCCCAGCAGAGTAGGGGTGTGTCTGGACATGCATGCAGAAGAGGTCACATTTTATGATGGTAATAAGAAGATGAAACGTAAGATTTACAGATTCCAGGCTGACTTCAGTAACTCAGAGAAAGTTTACCCAGTCTTTGGGACTGTGGACACCAAAAAGGAGATGGTCATAATATAGAAACTTGATACATTGCTGTCCTTAGAGAAAAGGTTTATTGTCAATCTCCAGCAATTTCTACAATGTGCACAAATGTCTTATCTAAACAAGAGTGGGTAGCACGATACTAGTAGAATCTTTCAAAAATACCATGATGAAGCCTGAAGGGTTTTGTTAGTGTTAGGTGGTTTTAATGCATTAACCCAAGCACAAAAAGGATCTTTTGTGTTATGCAAAGCTTAGCTTTTGTGTCATGCAAGAGCCATGTGTAAGTCGTAAGGTACAAAGTCATCTGCTACAGTCTGCATTATTATGGACCGTGATATCTGGGTCTGTTTAATAAGGAAAAACATAATCATTTCTGTAACAGCTCAATATAATGTTCCTCATCACCACTACTGTACTAAGCAATATTATTTTCTGAAAACTATTGCTGTATATGTATTGCATTTTTTAAATAAACATTTCCATTTGGAGGAATCTGGTTGCCTATTCTGTCTATATAATTCAGCTTTAAATTTAAAAAAAAAAAAAAAATACTTTCTGGAAAAAAACACATCTCAAGTTTGCTTGTCAGGTTCATCTGATTGGCTCAGGAAGCTGTGTGTTTTGTGCGAAGATGCACCGCAGCAGCATCGTGCATGTTCATCATCTAATCATGAGATGATCTCTGAATAATTAGGAACACCAGTGAGGGAGGAAATATGCTGCAAAACAGCTTCAGTTGAGTTATGCTGATCTAAGAAGTAAAGTGTATGCATGCTCAGCATTTAGGTCTTGTTTTGGCAATAAACAAAGCTCTGATGAAATGCTGTGAAAAATGTCTGTTGCTTACAGTTATGGACAGCCACACACACCCTAAATAGCTGACAGCATACGCATAGTTGCAAACACAACCGCATACAAATAGACATGCACACAGGCCAGCAAAACTGACATGAAGCCTGTGGTGGAACACTTGCAAACAGGGCCCCAGGGCAAGACAATGATCTGTCTCTCCATATCCTTTCCCCCCTATAGCTCCACATATAAAATACACACAGCTCACACATGCATGCAGTGCTCAACGGCTTGCAAAAGATTGTTATCATTATGAGGAAGTGGTGTGCATGGTTTTCGCTGTGTGAAAACAACGTTATGCTTTCAAGTCTTGAGACAACAACCCCTATGTTGATGTAAAATTTACAACAGGAACTACCCTGTTCTCCTTTCAGGCCTGCTCTTGTTAACATATCCTGATGATTCATTTATGTGAATGTGAATGTGAATGATTTATATCCTCGATGTTATGCTCATTACTGGAAGCACACACACACACACACACACACACACACACACACACACACACACACACACACACACACACACACACACACACACACACACACACACACACACACACACACACACACACGCAAATATTTATTTCCTTCAATGCAGTGGGCAAGAATTATCACCTGTAGTAGTGGACTCACAATAGGGTATGTAGACTCACATTAATGCGTGAACAGATTAAGGCTATTCAGCTTTGAAGAAATCCAGCACATGTGATTGAGAGATCTGAACTGATACACCTGGCTGTTCAACAGGTATCGGTAAGGCATGACAAACGTCAGAGATATGAGGGGACTCCAATACTGACAATTTTATTCTATGTTAGCTATGGCAAGTGGTTAAGGAGCTTAAGATCACAGGGTTGAGGTTCGGCCACAGAATGTTTTGACTGCATGAAGGGGAATTTTAGAGGTATGCAGCTTCAGCTTTCAGGTGTGTGGGCGTAAGTAGGCCTATCTAGATTGTGTGACACATGCATGACTTTGAGCACACCGAAAGTGGACAGTCCCCAGGAAGTCCTACAGCTGTGTTTTAGATTGATTTACTTTTGAACATTTTTCCCCCGGGTATCTCTCTCTCTCTCTCTCTCTCTCTCTCTCTCTCTCTCTCTCTCTCTCTCTCTCTCTCTCTCTCTTCCTCTTTCACTCTCTCACTCCCTCCCCTCACTCTCGCTCTCTCCCTGTCTCTCTCTCTGAGCACATTGTATGTTTAAACCCAAGTACAAGTGGTGATATATGAGTGTTTTGTTGAACCACAGCAAGTAGCAATACGTGAGAACTTTATTAGGTTACCCTTGCAGTGTCAAAGGTGCTGTGTTTGTCATGAATGCATCTATAAACGTATGGATGTACATTTTAAGACAGTGGAACATTCCTACCCACAGATGCTGCTTGCTCTCCCTCGCTTTCTCTCGCTCTCTCCCACACTGTTATAACCACTTGCCTCAGAATGGAAACAACACAAAATTTATTTTAAGATGCATCTCAAAAGTCTGAAACTAGAGCTAGGCAAGTTGTGCCGTGCATTTTAATCCTGGTGTAGCCTACTGCATTAAAAGAGGCAAGAGAAAGGAGGGAGAGACAGAGAAAGTAACAGGCAGATCCGCCGTGGCCAAATCACGGTGCATACACACCAACGGCGCAGAGGTCCACTTAACGTCCACTTCACGTGTCCGTTATCTGTCCGAAACGGTTAGAATAGGCCTACATGAAAACAGATCATGCCTCGCACACAGGAGCGCAGTGTAAGAGCGCATGTCCATCCCGACCGGACATGTCCGCGTTGCTCCTTCAAAATAGAACTTCAGTCTATTTTCCTGCACGGACGTCCGTGTTCAATGAGCAGCTCCAGTTGAGGAGCCAAACACACGTGCATGTACAAAAAACATATCAATTCCCCATAGTTGGTCCTTAAAAGGCACATGGCCAGTCTCTAAAGATTTTGGAGCAGGCTAGCTCCAACGGCAGACACATAGGCCCAACATGCGAGGTCAGCGCCTCATCCAGTGTTCACCCGGTCCTCATGTGTCTCTCCCCACGTAGTTCTCTCCGCATCGGGAAACAGGCACATAGGCCCAGCATGCGAGGTAGGGATGTAAATCACAGCCTTCATGACGATACGATACGGTATCGATTTCATAAAGCAGGGATTCGATTATTTGCGATACTTAAGAATTCCCCACGATGCGATGCGATGCAATGCAATTCGATTCGATTTTTTCCAATTAGTTTTCCACTTCTATTTTGTTATGGAGCTAGAGCATTGCACAGGGGCCAGCGATTTGATTCTTTTCGATACTTAAGAATGTCCCCTGATACGATGTGATTCGATTAAATCTCTGGCCGATACTTCGATCCATTTCAATTTTATTTACACCCCTAATGCGAGGCCAGCGCCTCATCCCGTGTTTACCCGGTCCTCATGTGTCTCTCCCCATGTGGTTCTCTCTAGAGTCCTTGGGTGCGTTCCAATACGTGACCTTGCGTCCTCCACTTGTGCTTGTGGCCTCGTACCAGGAAGTAATACGTCATGATGACATCACTGACAACAGCATTATATTTCAATATCTCGCAAAAGCTCAATTGTAAAGTAATTTTCTCTTTTGCAAACTGGATGCTGAATGAAAAACAGTCCCCCAAAAGTTGTTAGGCTGACAGCTGGGATACTTTATTGTTTTCTCCATGGAGGACGCAAGGTTACATATTGGAACGCACTCCTTTTGAGGACCTATGACCTTTAATATGCCCAGGGACCCAGATATTAGCCCACACCTATATGTGGTGCGGATGTGTCAGTGTGCTGTCTATTTCCAATGCCCTACTTATGGATTTGTACTGTACGTATTCATGCCCTAACCTGAAGTTGTCAAAATCTATTTCCTTATGTTCCACAGGTTGTACACAAATATACATTGCATTACACTGCACTTAGCTCACACTTTTGTATTCAAAATGACTTACGGGTACTTTAGGTACAGTGTATCAGTTACAGTCCCTGGAGCAATGTGGGGTTAGGTGCCTTGCTCAAGGTCACTTCAGCCATGGATGGAGATGTAGGGAGAGGTCAGGGGGGGATTCGAACCGGCAACCCCTAGATTGAAAGACCAACTCTCTAACCACTATTCCACGGCCGCCCTGTCCTTAAGACATACAGTACAGTGTGCAGTTACAGGTCATTTCATTACTGGGCAATCAACTATAACTGTAAGATACTATAGCAGCTGTTACCTTTAATAAACCACAGATGGAGTGTATGTGTGAGTGTGTGTGTGTGTGTGTGTGTGTGTGTGTGTGTGTGTGTGTGTGTGTGTGTGTGTGCGTGTGCGTGTGCGTGTGAGTGAGTGTGTGCGTGCGTGCGTGCGCGTGTGTGCGCGCGTGCGTGCGTGCATGCGCGCGTGTGTGTGTGTGTGTCCATTCCTGTTCCAATTTGCACAGCAATTGACCCATGATCCAAATTAAAAAAAACTGATGCGCATCTCTTATCTTATAACCTGGAGACGGATAAAAGCCATGACTATGCACACATAATAAATGATCTCTATAATGTGCAATGTTTTTTACAATTGGAGCAGAGTAGAGGAAATCCCAGAATGCTCCAGAATGACGCCAAATATATTTGTACTCTTTCTAGTTTGCTTTGTCACTCTGATTACAGCAATCCATGCATTCTGTCTTGCAGCATGCGAAGCGAAGGACAGCACTCTTCAGATTTCTTCTTTGTTTATTCACCCACGAACAGTTTCGGGCAGAGCCTTTCTTCAGCGTGTAATGGCCATCGTCATAACACTGAAGAAAGGGCTCTGCCCAAAACGTTTGTGGGTGAGTAAATAAAGAAAAATCTGAAGAGCTATCATTCGCTTTCTTCCTTCATTTATGCTTTTTGTGGGATTCAGCACCCAGTTAAGAAGTTACAATATTTAGGTGATAGTGTGAGCGCGTCTCCTCCACTTTTGAAGCATGCAATAGGGACCCATAAGCATTCTAATCCAGATCCTTGGACTGTACTTCCTATAAGATGAGGAGGAGATGTAAAAGTCTATGATAGGTAGATATGAACGGTAAGTAACACTTCACTTAAAGCCCATATCTATAGCGCATTATGAGTGCACGAGTGCCTATGAGTTACGATTGGGATGGCACTTACATGCTTTGGGATGGCACTTACATGCATATGTGAGTCAATGGCATGTAAGGAAATACGTTTGGCAATGTAAAGTATTTATATCCCCGAAACGCGGAGCGTCGGGGATGTAATGGTTTTGCGTGCGCCGCCGCCGCCGCCGCCGCGTAAGGTCTTTCGTGTTAACGCGATAACTTTTGAACGGATGTTTGGATTTGTCCCAGATTTTTTGGGTGAATGCTCCAGGACAGGTTCATGAACTGATTCGAGTTTGGAGGTCAACACTTTCAAGATGGCTGAATTCAAGATGGCCGAATTTTTGTTTGGTCCATAACTTCTGACCGGGTGGATGGATTTGTCCCAGATTTGGTGTTTGAATGCTCTAGGGTAGGTTCATGAACTGATTCAAGTTGGGAGGTCAACACTTTCAAAATGGCGGAATTTTCATTTGGCCCATAACTTCTGACCTGGTGGATGGATTTGTCCCAGATTTGGTGTGTGAATGCTCTAGGGTAGGTTCATGAACTGATTCGAGTTTGGAGGTCAACACTTTCAAGATGGCTGAATTCAAGATGGCCGAATTATTGTTTGGCCCATAACTACTGACCGGTTGGATGGATTTGTCCCAGATTTTGTGTGTGAATGCTCTAGGGTAGGTTCATGAACTGATTCGAGTTTGGAAGACAACACTTTCAAAATGGCGGAATTTTCATTTGGCCCATGACTTCTGACTGGGTGGATTGATTTGCCCGGTAACACCTTATTTTAATGGTTCACCATTTCAGTGAATCTACCATATTAGGTACAGTGTAATAACCAATGTAACAATATTTAATACCATTTAATACTAGTGTAATACCAGTGTAACAATATGCAATATCAGGTACAGTGTAGTAACGAGTGTAACAGTATGCAATACCATGTAATATAGTGTAATACCAGTGTAACAATATGCAATACCATGTAATACCACTTACGCACAAACACATGATGTAAGTAAAAAAATGACATTGTATTAAATATTGTTACACTGGTTATTACACTGTACCTAATGTGGTATATCCACTGAACCATTAAAACAGTATTACCATTTGCCCCATTTTTTGCTTCATTTTCACAATAGTCGTTTGGTTTTAAGCCTATGCGCGTCATGTCACGTCTGTATATACGTTTACGAAATGGTGGACGGGAGTGGTAGGAATGATGGGGGACTGGAAGCGTCGCGTTTCGGGGATATACCTTAAGCAGTCGAAGGCGACTGCACAGGCAGTCTAGTTTAATATATTTTAAGCATAGGCAGTATGCATGTATCTCATACGTGCACCCAAACACACAATGTTCGTTCACATGCTTTTGGGGAGGAAATGAAAACAGCTTGCAAAGCATAGTTTGTGGTTGCTGTGGAACTGTGTATGTGCTATCTGCTATGTGTATGTGGTGGTGTGATGTGCTCAGAAACAATTTGATTAGCCTACTTTCATTTTCAGAAAAGATGTAGGAATGGCGTGGTGGGAGAGTCCAGAAATTGTGTGCAAATTACCCTGAGGATGCTACTTTGCACAATCATTCTGATCTGAAAGACAGCATCTCAGCAAGGGCACCAGATCAAGGTCCCTGTATCTCTCCAATTGCAGAGCAGGGAGGCGTGGCCTACACTTTGTTTCAAACAGATACTGGCTATGTACATGTGACGGAGGTCATCTTGCACCTGTTCACCCCCCTCGGGGATCGAACGTGCGACCTCGTCAACTACAACGGTTCGGCAATGGGAGACACAGTACGATACCGCTGGGCCAAGAGACTAGTCTCTCGGCCCAACGGCACGAGACTGTATGAGGCTATCGGAGGGAGGTTTTACCAGCGTGCCACGCCAACTCTGCTAGTTAGCCTCCGTTACACTCTCCCCCTTAAACCTCACTCCCAATCCCGGGTCTGCGGCACCACTGTGATGGAGGTCATCTTGCACCTGTTCACCCCCCTCGGGGATCGAACGTGCGACCTCGTCAACTACAACGGTTCGGCAATGGGAGACACAGTACGATACCGCTGGGCCAAGAGACTAGTCTCTCGGCCCAACGGCACAAGACTGTATGAGGCTATCGGAGGGAGGTTTTACCAACGTTCCACGCCAACTCTGTGCTAGTTAGCCTCCGTTACACTCTCCCCCTTAAACCTCACTCCCAATCCGGGTCTGCAGCACTACTGTGACGGAGGTCATCTTGCACCTGTTCACCCCCCTCGGGGATCAAACGTGCGACCTCGTCAACTACAACGGTTCGGCAATGGGAGACACAGTACGATACCGCTGGGCACGACGGCACGAGACTGTATGAAGCTATCGGAGGGAGGTTTACCAACGTCCCACGCCAACTCTGTGCTAGTTAGCCTCCGTTACATACACTGTATACCAAATGATAGACCTTTGTAACGCTCAATAAATAGCCGTCACCAATCGTAAACCACACCCCCTACGGGATGTACAGTAGGCAGGTCTCCAGACCTACAATGCTTTATTTTCAGAGGTGATTGTCACAAATCACAAGGTCTTAATTTCACCATTAAAAAGAACTAGGAGACTATAAACCTATTAAAAGTGATGCACAACTCTTATCTTTATATCTGGCGGCAACTATGGATGTTCTGGGACCAGGAAGCAGTTATTGCTATTGTATGAGAGCAAAAGTGGGCCAAGTCAAGTCAGATTGTCAGTTTCTTCATAAGCACAGGTCATACAAGGACATTGAAATTATGATTCTCTCTATTATATACAGTATACCATGTCAGGTGTGACTCTGTTATAACCTCTTGCTCAATAAAAATTAAGAAATGAATATAATCCACCACAACATTATCCACTGACGGCTCCACAGTGTGGCTATGATGACTGTTGATGATTTACGTTCCACTGTGGAGCATGATCCATACAGATATGGCTCCACGGGATAAATGGGACATTAGTTTGCTTCCATGGACAAACTCCAAACGTACACTACAAAATGTGCTGTGACATATAGTACATCTAAATGGATATGCAAAAAACATGTACAACTGTGCATGAGACTTGTCTGTCATGTTCATATAGAAGTGACATAGGGCAGTCATGGGTGAGCGGTTAGGGCGTCAGACTTGCATCCCAGAGGTTGCCGGTTTGACTCTCGACCCGCCAGGTTTATGGAGGGAGAAATTAACCAGTGCTTTCCCCTATCCTCCTCCATGACTGAGGTACCCTGAGCATGATACTCAACTGTCCCCTATCCTCCTCCATGACTGAGGTACCCTGAGCATGGTACCGTCCCACCGCACTGCTCCCCATGGGGAGCCACTGAGGGCTGCCCCCTTGCACGGGTGAGGCATAAATGCAGTTTCGTTGTGTGCTGTGTTCACTCGTGTGCTGTGGATTCCTGTGTCACAATGACAATGGGAGTTGGGAGTTTCCCAATGGGCTTTCACATTCTCATGTTTGCATTTCATGGTGCATCCAGTACATTATGTGCAGCAGCTCCACACTAAGCCTTTAGCTCTAGTGTCAACAGGTATGCACAAAAGGCTTTTTTTAAGTGACATTCAGCTCATCAACTTATATCAACACGTCAACTCCGGGTCATGACCATATTGCAGGAAGTGCACAGCGTGTGTGTACTCAGTCTCTCTCTCTCTCTCTCTCTCTCTCTCTCTCTCTCTCTCTCTCTCTCTCTCTCTCTCTCTCTCTCTCTCTCTCTCTCTCTCTCTCTCTCTCTCTCTCTCTCGCACACACACACACACACACACACACACACACATGCAACCCCACCTTAATATCTTTGTGGGGCCCTACCATTGACTTTCTTCCATTCATATTATCCCTGACAATAGCTAAGGCTAAACTGTGCAAAAAAAAATAATCAATCCCTAACTTTAACGTGTCGGCGATTAAATAGCTTTTACTAGCTTTTACTAGGAACAGCAAAAATACCTCAGAAAAAATCATGTGGGATCTAGGATTTGGGCCCCACATGGAGCGAGGCCCCACCTTGTTGGGCCCCCACTGACACTAGAATCGCCTCTGCACACACACACACACACACACACCCAGACACACACACACACACACACACACACACACACACACACAAACACAAGCGCACACACACACGCACGCACACACACACACACACACACACACACACACACACACACACACACACACACACACACACACACACACACACACACACACACACACACACACACACACACACCACAGATCAGGCTTTCCACACCTTGAACTCTGTTGTAAACTGCTACACCTATTTTACAAATTCAAAACTGAAAGTGACACTTATATATGACCCCAGTCAACATATCCGCAGTATGTTAGAGGTCCTTACAGCTTCTTACAACAGTTTCACTTTGTGCATGCCGGTGTTTACTGCATATACACTATATTACCTAAAGTATTTGCTAACGTTTTACTCACATACGTATGAGTGTCAGAAACGTTTCTTATTTATTTTATTTGTCCTTTATTTAACCAGGAAGGTCCCGTTGAGTCACAGTCACTCTTCCCCCAGTGAGCCCTGGCCAAGAGGCAGCAAGTTAAAAGTTACAAAAAGAAAAACATAAAAGACATGGAACAACGATACCAAAAACACTAGACGAGACAAAACATTTCCTGTGACACAAGAAGTCAAGAATCACATTTCTAGGATTAAAACTAAATTTAAAAAATGGTAAAAGAAGCATAGACCCATGAGCACCTCATTTAAAAACAATTACACTGTTCTGCACGTTTCATCAGCAGCACACATAAGGGTGGTGAACCAACAACCACCAGTGCCACTATTGCAGTGTTTCCCAACCTTTTCTGTCTCGCGTACCCCCTGAGCCTCTTAGTTGTGCCATGAGTACCCCCAAATTCATGTTCGTTCGCTTTCTCTGTCTTGATGTGACTGTTCAATACATTTGTTATAATAATAACATTTTTCCAAGTACCCCCTGCAGTGTGCTCGCGTACCCCTAGTGGTACACGTACCCCTGGTTGGGAAACACTGCACTATTGTATGAATTTTGTTTGTTTGTTTGTATTTAGTGGACTACGTGTACATGAGAAGCACATTTATTGCAGCATATCAACCACCAATTGATAATTCATTCATGGGCATTAAATGTCGTTACCTGAGTTCTGAGCCATCTGGGTTCATGGTTACAGTAAAAAAGAGTCAACACAATGGCAGCTCAAATTTTGATTTATTAAAATTGAATCTGCACAAAGGTAATTGTGTAGGCCTAGATAAACATGCTTCAATGAATATGCTTCTTATCTACACAAAGCACACTAATGCTTCTTTTCCATGGCAAGTTTTCTGGTAGGCCTACAGCTGAACACAATGCGACTCGGCCGCCACTTTTAGCTTCACGATTGAGCTATGTCGGGCCTATTTGAAAAGCAAAAAGTGGCGGCCAAGTCGCGCTGTGTAAAGCTGTAGGCCTACCAGAAAACCTGCAGTGGAAAAGAGCCATAATAGTAACTCTGAAGTTCTGAAAAGGAAGGTGAAGAGATTACAGCTTTCCTCACGTTGATGAATCTCCCATTGTGCTCTGTGAGTGTGTTTCAGTGTGTGTGTGTGTGTGTGTGTGTGTGTGTGTGTGTGTGTGTGTGTGTGTGTGTGTGTGTGTGTGTGTGTGTGTGAGTGCGTGCCTGTGTGCGTGCATGTGTGTGTGTGTGCTAGTTGTCCGTGGCCCATGGAGAGAGGGGGCCCAGAATTGGGTACTTATGACATATGTATTGGGCTGGGAGCCCTTTCAGACGACTTTGTCCTGGGCCCAGTCAAAGCAGTCAGCAGCCCTGTGTGTGTGTGTGTGTGTGTGTGTGTGTGTGTGTGTGTGTGTGTGTGTGTGTGTGTGTGTGTGTGTGTGTGTGTGCGTGCGTGCGTGCGTGCGTGCGTGCGTGCGTGCGTGTGTGCGTGCGTGCGTGTGCGCGTGCACAGTAGTTTTTCTTGGTCGGATGACTTTTTTTGTCACTTCCTTTCAGCCGTTGTATGTGTAACATGTAGGACACAGATGGTTTCAGTCAGCCATGGTCGAGGTTGGGAAGGTGGTGCAGGTTTAGTGGCTAGCTGCTGAGGTAGCGGTACTGATTTTCTGGTTCCGTTCTCATGTCAGTTGAGCATCTGACTGACTTCGCTTCTCCAAAGAGCTTATGACTAGTGGCTGTTTTCCAGCACATGCAAATGCACAAACACAAATACAAACACAAACACACACACACACACACACACACACACACACACACACACACACACACACACACACACACACACAAACACACACACACATGGTATGTTTCCTGCAACTGCTGGAATGTGTTCAATACCACAATCACACTGAGCACGGGGTCCCCTCAATCACTCTAACCGGACAAATAGACCAGCCGCGACGCAATTCAAGCGACAAAGAATCGCCTCTGTGCAGCAAGAGCGATACGAGCGATTGAAGCGACGGGATTTCAAGTTCAAACTGTCGCTCAACTTCAAACTGTCTCCAGAATCGCTTTTGTCGCGTGACTCATACAAAGTCAATTACTTCCGTCGCTCGCCTCGCTCTTGTCGCGGTAGGTGTCTATGTGCGGTAACCCTGAGCACGGGGTCCCCTCAATCACTCTAACCCTGAG
>NC_085869.1:3556546-3559046 GCF_034702125.1 Engraulis encrasicolus | reverse complement strand
CATTTCATCAAGGTCTAGGCTACAATTCTCCACTGCAGGTTGATATGTTGACAACACTATTGTCCACATGTAGTACGACTGCAGATTTCGTGGCTTTTGTCTTTTTGGTTAGGAAACCATGTTGTTCGCTTTGTTTTTTTTGTTTGTTTTTTTTAAAAAGAGGGCCGCCAAGGAGAAAATTGTCCCGGTGGGAAAAGGCCTCCCACTCCGTCCCTGCCCCGAGTCCCCCTCCGCTTGTGCTGCGCATGTGTGAAGCGCATTCATTTTCACCCTCTTGACATTATAAGATGTGGACATGTGTATCTAGCCTACTTCACCACAAGACGCGGTAGAGACATAACCCAAGTGAAATAAATTTAGTTTTAGTGATCCACCGCTGATAGGCTAGTGTTGAAATTGCTCTGTTGTGTTCCTGAGCTCTAGAAAGTAGGTAATGGAATTGACACGTTCCGTACGGCGCTCTATATATGTGCTACACGTTTTGGCCTATTGCGTGCTGTTTAACAAGTTCATTTACATAGGCAATTCACAAATATGTTCAGCTTTGTTCAGTTTCATATTAGGCCTACTGGTATTTTGTAACATTAAGTAGGCCTATTTTAAAATGAGCTAATATAATTTACTGACTAATTGCGGTCATTTTTTGTCAGACATTTTGTCCGGTCACATTTTATTTTGCCGGTCATTCATCCCAGTATCCGGCAGAAATTTGCGCATCTGTGGTGTTCTAGGTTCGTGGTACACTCACATTGGGAAACGAGATGATAGGTGAAAATAGGCGATGACAGATTTTTTTTTCAATTATTTTTTTTCAATTTTTTTTCATTTTTAGGCTATATGGTGATATATATCGCTATCGTGATATAAAATAAAACATATCGTGATATATGATTGTTTCCATATCGCCCAGCCCTATGTGTGTGTGTGTGTGTGTGTGTGTGTGTGTGTGTGTGTGTGTGTAGACCTGAGGGTCCTTGGTGAGGCAGTCTGGAAGTGTGAAGGAAACAATGCCCTGAACTTTGGTGTTACACACCAGTGGACCTCCAGAATCCCCCTGAAGACACACACACACACACACACAAGCAAGCAGGTACGCGCGCGCGCACACACACACACAGATACACACACCGAAGAGAGATTATTTGAAGATTATTATACAGGTACATGCATGCATATGAAGATGATTACAATACACCCCCTTTCATGCTCCCTCCACCCCCCCCCTCTCTCTCTCTCTCTCTCACACACACACACACACACACACACACACACACACACACACACACACACACACACACGCACACGCACGCACACACACACACACACACACACACACACACACACACACCTGGCAGAATCCTGTCTCTCCGTTGTTGGTGCTGCTGCACATCATGTGTTTGCTGTTGTAGTGCCATTGCCATCTGTCTTTACACTTCAGCTGGTTCACCACGCTCACCGGCACCTCCCTCAGGACGCTCTCGGTACTGCTGCCAGGACGCTTCCTTCCCCAGCCGGCTACCCAGCACCGCGCTCCGGCCGGTACCAAGCCGTCGTCTCTGGGCAGAGCCATCACCCTCACAGCCTTGCTCAGCTGGGCCTTCCTCTTCAGCTGAAGGGGACACACACTCCATATCAGCAAACATAGGCTTTGTCTCAAATCATGCACTTCGGTCAGTGCACTGACAGTCAGTGCACTGTGCAGTGTCGTGGAAAATTTGAGCACTATGCACTGTGCCCTCACTGGAAGTGACGTCGGAGCATGGCATTAGCTCGTCAAAATATTGTTTGCCTACTGTTTACAATACAATGCACAGCGTCTGGTGCTCGTATTTACATTTCCTTCATCCCAAAGGGCAACAATCACTCATACAATACTTGGGTTGGCATGAAAAGGTTGGTGTCCCAGCAACATTACTCACAGAATTAGAAGACTGTTGGCCCAGGGCGGTTGTTAGCCCTATTTTAGGGGGGCTTTAGCCACTAGTTTGACGCCCTCTCGGTACTTCCGTGATATGTCACATGGTAATCAAACATTTCAAACAAGCGACTTAGGGTTAGGGTTAGGTTAAAGTGGTGGTTCGCTATTTTAGACATTAAGCCATATTTGTGTGACTTCTGGGGTGAAGTAGAGATGTTCTCATCACAATTTTGACATTTGGTGCTGAGCGGAGCATTTGGGTATTCAAGACTGCAGTCCCCCACCTTTACATTGACTCCAATGAAGCACTCAAGCAATCGATCATAAAATGGCATTACACTTTTGTTTGCAGAGACATGAAACTCACCGAGTGGTCAGAGGTGGGCAGCAATATGTTGGCTCGAAAATCACCCCGAAATACGCTTCCAGAGAAGATAAATTATCATTATTGTCCGTCTTCATTGATTGTATTGGTTTGACTAGTATTACTCCACGCGACCGGAAATGGGTTTACGTTACTATCTATAGTTTGTATGCAAGCTATAGTTTTTGTAGCCAGTCCCACTCAAAGATAGCCGTTCT